>NC_143030.1:69329898-69434898 GCF_057628025.1 Oncorhynchus mykiss | reverse complement strand
GCAAAATAGGAATTGTAGCCCCAGGAGTGGCTGATGGACCTCTTCAGCTAGTCTAATTGGTGCCTGCTTCGGGACAGAGACGTTAGCCAGGAGAAGCCAATCGGAAAGCAGCTAGCTAGCTGCGATGATCCAGGTGAAGAGGTTCAGAGCTTGTGGTAAGAATCTGTGGATATGGAGAAAAAGGAGTTGTCCGGGCTAAAGGTTAGCTGATGACCGCTAGCAGTGGCTAGCTGACTACTAGCTAGTAGCAGGTTAGCTGGCTAGCTTCTGTTCGGGGTGCCGGTTCTAAAGTAAAGAAAATAGCAGAGCCATACTATATTGGGTGATTCGGGTTGCAGGAGAGTATGTTGAAGTTGGGGTTAAGAAAAATATAAAAAATATATGCGAAGAAAAAAATATATAAGAAGATATATACACGGGATACGACAAAGACAAAAGACGCCTGACTGCTATGCCATCTTGGATTGATCAAAGCAGCACAGTCCCATTTTAATCATCCAGCTCCCCCATGTTTTCATTTGAAAACAAGGAGTACCACTAGAGCATTGCCTTTGACACTTAACCTCCACATGCCCTGAGAGTGATGTTCACCACCTTTTGATAGAGATGAGTTTATGATCACTATTATGGCTGTAGGGAGGATGTTGCCTAACCAGACTCAGCACTCCCAGGCCAACGCACCGCCACCACTGATTTCTTTGGAGTCTTCACAAAGTCACAAAGTGAGGTTGAGACTGAAATGGTTGTCGATGTTGGAAGAGCACTGACATTATTGCGGAAACACCTGAGAACGTAGTGGAGCGTAGATTGAATCCATGAACACATTCTACATGGCAGCAGTTACAATGTATTAATAACCACTTGTTATTTTGACTGGCCAAAGACAGGCCCACAGAGGAACGCTTTTAATTAGGCAAGTTCATGTAGTGTCTCTGTAGTTTGATGTGGTCTCCTTAGTTTGATGTAGTCTCTCCTTAGTTTCATGTAGTCTCTCCTTAGTTTCATGTAGTCTCTCCAAAGTTTCATGTAGTCTCTCCTTAGTTTCATGTAGTCTCTCCTTAGTTTGATGTAGTCTCTCCTTAGTTTCATGTAGTCTCTCCTTAGTTTCATGTAGTCTCTCCTTAGTTTCATGTAGTCTCTCCAAAGTTTCATGTAGTCTCTCCTTAGTTTCATGTAGTCTCTCCATACTTTCATGTAGTCTCGCCAAAGTTTCATGTAGACTCTCCTTACTTTAATGTAGTGTCTACTTAGTTTAATGTAGTCTCTACTTAGTTTAATGTAGTCTCTCCTTAGTTTCATGTAGTCTCTCCTTAGTTTCATGTAGTCTCTCCTTAGTTTCATGTAGTCTCTCCATACTTTCATGTAGTCTCTCAATAGTTTCATGTATGCTCCTTAGTTTAATGTTGTCTCCTTAGTTTCATGTAGTGTCTCCTTAGTTTCATGTAGTGCCTCCTCAGTTTCATGTAGTGCTTCCTTAGTTTCATGTAGTCTCCTTAGTTTAATGTGGTCTCCTTAGTTTCATGTAGACTCTCCTTAGTTTCATGTAGACTCTCCTTAGTTTCATGTAGTGCCTCCTTAGTTTCATGTAGTGCCTCCTTAGTTTCATGTAGTGCCTCCTTAGTTTCATGTAGTGTCTCCTTAGTTTCATGTAGTGCCTCCTTAGTTTTATGTAGTGCCTCCTTAGTTTCATGTAGTGCCTCCTTAGTTTCATGTAGTGCCTCCTTAGTTTCATGTAGTCTCCTAAGTTTCATGTAGACTCTCCTTAGTTTCATGTAGACTCTCCTTAGTTTCATGTAGTGCCTCCTTAGTTTCATGTAGTGCCTCCTTAGAGTAATGTAGACTCCTTAGTTTCATGTAGTGCCTCCTTAGTTTCATGTAGTGTCTCCTTAGTTTAATGTAGTGCCTCCTTAGTTTCATGTAGTGCCGCCTTAGTTTCATGTAGTCTCCTAAGTTTCATGTAGTGTCTCCTTAGTTTCATGTAGTACCTCCTTAGAGTAATGTAGACTCCTTAGTTTCATGTAGTATCTCCTTAGTTTTATGTTGTCTCCTTAGTTTCATGTAGTGCCTTCTTAGTTTCATATAGTCTCTACTTAGTTTAATGTAGTCTCTCCTTAGTTTCATGTAGTGCCTCCTTAGTTTAATGTAGTGTCTCCTTAGTTTCATGTAGTGCCTCCTTAGTTTCATGTAGTGCCTCCTTAGTTTCATGTAGTGCCTCCTTAGTTTCATGTAGTGTCTCCTTCGTTTCATGTAGTGCCTCCTTAGTTTCATGTAGTGCCTCCTTAGTTTCAAGTAGTCTCCTTAGTTTCATGTAGTGCCTCCTTAGTTTCATGTAGTGTCTCATTAGTTTAATGTAGTGGCTCCTTAGTTTCATGTAGTGCCTCCTTAGTTTCATGTAGTGCCTCCTCCGTTACATGTAGTGTCTCCTTAGTTTAATGTAGTGTCTCCTTAGTTTCATGTAGTGCCTCCATAGTTTCATGTAGTCTCTCCAAAGTTTAATGTAGTCTCTCCTTAGTTTCATGTAGTCTCTCCATACTTTCATGTAGTCTCGCCAAAGTTTCATGTAGACTCTCCTTACTTTAATGTAGTCTCTACTTAGTTTAATGTAGTCTCTCCTTAGTTTCATGTAGTCTCTCCTTAGTTTCATGTAGTCTCTCCATACTTTCATGTAGTCTCTCAATAGTTTCATGTATGCTCCTTAGTTTAATGTTGCCTCCTTAGTTTCATGTAGTGCCTCCTCAGTTTCATGTAGTGCTTCCTTAGTTTCATGTAGTGCCTCCTTAGTTTAATGTAGTGTCTCCTTAGTTTCATGTTGCCTCCTTAGTTTAATGTGGTCTCCTTAGTTTCTTTTAGTGCCTCCTTAGTTTCATGTAGTGTCTCCTTAGTTTCATGTAGTCTCCTTAGTTTCATGTAGTGTCTCCTTAGTTTCATGTAGTGTCTCCTTAGTTTCATGTAGTGTCTCCTTAGTTTCATGTAGTGTCTCCTTAGTTTCATGTAGTGCCTCCTTAGTTTCATGGTGTGCCTCCTTAGTTTCATGTAGTGTCTCCTTAGTTTCATGTAGTGCCTCCTTAGTTTCATGTAGTGTCTCCTTAGTTTCATGTCGTTTCAAGGCAGGTTGACACTCAGGACACAGTCATGGCCTCACTGCAGATGAAGTGGAAGAGAAAACCTTATTTTAGGCTTTGCTCTGTCATTCTCTTCCATCCCATTCAGGCAGACTCCTGCATGGTTTCCCCTTCGCACCATAAAGTCTCTTCCACTTCTTAGTGGAGGTTTAATTGAATTGTTTTATTCCAAAAGAAAAGCATCTTTTACCTTAAAGGTGTTCAGAAGTTAATTAGTATACCTTGTGACATAATAGTCACATACGAGTGTGTCAGTATACTGCTCAGTGGTTCTCAACAAGGGAATTACACAGTTTATGGGAAACTGATAATTCAGATCAAACATGAACATGATGGGATGCATGACAAGTCCAAGGAAAGAACCAGGCAACCTGTACATGGAAATAACATGACTGGTGGTTCAGATAGAACTCAACAGAGAGGTGCATGTCTTGGCAGGAGACCAGCACATTTGATAATATAGTCTATGTGCTGGACACGTTTAGATGGTGAATAGTGGATGGGGCAAGAGGAAATGATTAAATCTTTATAGGGCAATTACCACACCAAGAAGAATAACTTGGGATTTACTTGTAGAACTGTCAGCCAGTTCATAACTTCAGAGGGAGTGTGTGTGTGTGTGTGTGAGTGAAAAGAGGTAATACAATAATACAAGTGTGTGTATCAATGTGTGACACATCAGGATGAGAGAGATGATTCATTGCCCTGTTTTCTGTCTGAGTCACTCTAATGGAATCACCCACCGGCTTCCTTTCCTGGACAGTTTGTCTGGAGCTTTCTTTACAACAACAACAATTACAGTCTATGATATAAGAGGACAGAAAACCAACACTGTCATGCCATATTCAAAATCTAATCAAACGTTTATTGGTCGCGTACACAGTTTTTCAGATGTTATTGCAGGTGCAGCGAAATGCTTTTTATTATGAACACACTGATCTCTTTATCAACTAATAAATAAAAAAACAGTCGTGTATGAACTGGCCCCATATTCCCTTCAGAGCCTCTGGTCAGTTGTAGTGCACTATTGGGGAATGTCCTGTTGAGAGTATTCAACCCAGACCCTACAGAGACGGACAATCAGCAGTCATCCAGTAACTTGCGCCCTTTTGACCTGCTGGATGTGTTGTGTTGAAGTGGCTACAGACAGACAAAGTCAGACAGGTGCGTTAGTGATGCGTGGATCAGCTGTTCACCTGCACCCACTCGCAATTGCTAATAACCCATCCACAACCATTTGACTATAAAGTGAAAATAAAGAAAAACCTCAATGTGGCCCATAGATATGAATTGCACAATAATTATTACATTTATAGATCAATCTCATTTTTTTGCAAAGCCTTGTAAAGCCCCACCGGCCAAACCCTCCCCTAACCCGGATGACCCTGGGCCAATTGTGCACCGTCCTATGGGACTCCCGGCCACAGCCGGTTGTGGCACAGCCTGGGCACTGCGATAGAGTGCCTCAGACCGCTGCACCACTCAGGAAGCCCTAATTTATGAATTTAAGGTATTGTTTTGCCTGCCCACCAAATACTCAAATACTCAAATACTTCAAATACTTGTGTAGAGTGCATTTGGAAACTATTCAGACTTCTTCCCTTTATCCACATTTTGTTGCCTTTTTCTAAAATGTATTAAATAAAAAAAAAATCCTCATCAATCTACACACAATACCCCATAACGACAAAGACATTATTGTAAATGTATAAAAACACCAAAACAGAAATACCTTATTGACATAACTATTCAGACCCTTTGCTATGAGACTTGAAATTGAGCTCAGGTGCATCCTGTTTCCATTGATCATCCTTGATGTTTCTACAACTTGATTGGAGTCCACCTGTGTTAAATTAATTGGACATGATTTGGAAAGTCACACACCTATATATATATATAAGGTCCCACAGTTGACAGTGCATGTCAGAGCAAAAACCAAGGAATTGTCCATAGAGCTACGAAACAGGACTGTGTCGAGACACAGATCTGGGGCAGGGTATCAAAACATTTCTGCAGCATTGAAGGTCCCCAAGAACCCAGTGGCCTCCACCATTCTTAATTAAATGGATGAAGTTTGGAACCACCAAAACTCCTCGAGTTGGCCTCCCGGCCAAACTGAGCAATCAGGGGAGAAGTCCTTGGTCAGGGAGGTGACCAAGAACACAATGGGTCACTGACAGAGCTGCAGAGTTCCTCTGTGGAGATGAGAGAACCTTCCAGAAGGACAACCATCTCTGCAGCACTCCACCAATCAGGCCTTTATGGTAGAGTGGCCAGATGGAAGCCACTCCTCAGTAAAAGGCACATGACAGCCTGCTTGGAGTTTACCAAAAGATACCTAAAGGACTCTCAGAGAAATAATATTCTGTGGTCTGATGAAACCAAGGCTCAACTCTTCTGCCTGAATGCCAAGCATCACGTCTGGAGGAAACTAGGCACCATCCCTACGGTGAAGCATGGTAGTGGCAGCATCATGCTGTGGGGATGTTTTTCAGTGGCAGGGACTGGGACACTAGTCATAGAGGGAAAGATGAATGGAGCAAAGTACAGAAATCCTTGATGAAAACCTGGTCCAGAGCACTCAGGCCATCAGACTGTGGCGAAGGTTCATCTTCCAACAGGACAACGACCCTAAGCACACAGCCAAGACAACGCAGGAGTGGCATCGGGACAAGTCTCTGAATGTCCTTGAGTGGCCCAGCCACAGCCCGGATTTGAACCCAATCGAACATCTCAAGAGAGGCCTGAAAATAGCTGTGCAGTGACGCTCCCCGTCCAACCTGACAGAGTTGAGAGGATCTGCAGAAAAGAATGTGAAAAACTCCCCAAATACAGGTGTGCCAAGCTTGTAGTGTCATACCCAAGAAGGCTGTAATCGGTGTCAAATAAAATAAATTATCATCAACATTTTCTAAAAACCAGTATTTGCTTTGTCATTACGGGGTATTGTGTGTAGATTGATGAGAATTTTTAATCAATTTTAGAATAAGGCTGTAACGTAACAAATTGTTGAACAAGTCAAGGGGTCTGAATACTTTCCCAATGCACTCTATTTGAGTGCAATTATATTTTAAAGACTTGTTTCCAAATATAAACTCAGCAAAAACAACATCCCTTTTCCAGGACCCTGTCTTTCAAAAATAATTCGTAAAAAACCAAGTAACTTCAGATCCTCATTGTAAGGTGCTAAAACACTGTTTCCCATGCTTGTTCAATGAACCATAAACAATTAATGAACATCCTGTGGAACAGTTGTTAAGATACTAACAGCTAACAGACGGTAGGCAATTAAGGTCACAGTTATGACAACTTAGGACACTAAAGAGGCCTTTCTGCTGACGCAGAAAAACACCAAAAGAAGGGTCCCTGCTCATCTGTGTGAACGTGCCTTAGGCATGCTGCAAGGAGGCATGAGGACTGCAGATGTGGCCAGGGCAATAAATTGCAATGTCCGTACTGTGAGACTCCTAAGACAGCGCTACAGGAAGATAGGACGGACAGCTGATCGTCTTCGCAGTGGCAGACCACGTGTAACAACACCTGCACAAGATCGGTACATCCAAACATCACACGTGCAGGACAGGCACAGGATGGCAACAACAACTGCCCGAGTTAGACCAGGAACGCACAATCCGTCAAATCAGTGCTCAGCCTGTCCTCAATAGGCTGAGAGAGGCTGGACTGAGGGCTTGTAGGCCTGTTGTAAGGCAGGTCCTCACCAGACATCACCGGCAACAACATCACCTATGGGCACAGACCCACCGTCGCTGGACCAGACAGGACTGGCAAAAAGTGCTCTTCACTGATGAGTCGCGGTTTTGTCTCACCGGGGGAGATGGTCGGATTCGCGTTTATTGTCGAAGGAATGAGCGTTACACCAAGGCCTGTACTCTGGAGCGGGATCGATTTGGAGGTGGAGGGTCCGCCATGGTCTGGGGCGGTGTGTCACAGCATCATCGGACTGAGCTTGTTGTCATTGCAGGCAATCTCAACGCTGTGCATTACAGGGAAGGCATCCTCCTCCCTCATGTGCTACCCTTCCTGCAGGCTCATCCTGACATGAGCCTACAGCATGACAACGCCACCAGCCATACTACTCGTTCTGTGCGTGATTTCCTGCAAGACAGGAATATCAGTGTTCTGCCATGGCCAGCGAACAGCCCGGATCTCAATCCCATTGAGCATGTCTGGGAACTTGCAGGTGCCTTGGTGGAAGAGTGGGGTAACATCTCACAGCAAGAACTGGCAAATCTGGTGCAGTTTGTGAGGAGGAGATGCACTGCAGTACTTAATGCAGCTGGTGGCCACACCAGATACTGACTGTTACTTTTGATTTTAACCCCCCCTTTGTTCATGGACACATTATTCCATTTATGTTAGTCACATGTCTGTGGAACTTTCTCAGTTTATGTCTCAGTTGTTTAATCTTGTTATGTTCATACAAATATTTACACATGTTAAGTTTGCTGCAAATAATCGCAGCTGACAGTGAGAGGAAGTTTATTTTTTTGCTGAGTTTACTATTTCAAATATCCCTAGTACCAAACATAATTAGGTTTTAAATGTAAATAAAAAACACTTGTCTGTGTACTTGACTATTTTCAAATACATGCCTATACTTTCCTAGGGTATTTCCAAATATATACATCAATATTCAACTACTTATATTTTCAAAGAAAAAAATATCCAAGTACTTACTTAGCAACGCCTTTGAAGGAAATTTAAATACCCTAAACAGTATTTGAACCCAGGTCTGGCGTGGCATGTAAGCGCATGCGTACGTGTCTGAGGGAGCGCTCAGTCATTCCAGCATCAGACCCAGGTGCTGTCCTGTCCTCAACAGCACTGTGCTGGGGGGGATTAGCTTGGTGGGCACAGCCGCTGCTGTGACAACAGGTAGAGAGGGATTGGCGGCTTGCGGTCGTATCGAGTGGCATGTACACAGCCCAGCCAGCCTAATGCCTTCTGACAAGACAAACAATCAGGAGCGGGAGTATCGTACCGGACAAGACAACCTATAACATTACTCAGTCTTATCGGAGTTGGGACTTTTAGTCCATTAGTCAAAACACATTCATATACAGCAGATTACAAAACACTTGTCGTCCGTTTTGTTCAATAAAGGTCTAATATTATGGCAATTAGGGACTTGAGCAATCCAACAAAACAAGGGAGGTCACCTTTTAAAAAATATTATTCCTTTTTCTATTAAATTAATTCTATCATGGCGACAACAAGGTATGATACACACCATAGTAGCCGTGTACATCTGAAGATGGTGGATAATATTATAGAGAGAAAGATTTGAGGGTTGGATTTAAGGTTTTGCTAGAGACGCCTGCTGACAGTTGGCATAGAGATGGGACCTGATACCCACTTATCTAAACAGCAGCGCAGTCCCGCCGACTGCAATGTCAACAGTGTACAAAGACAAGGACTCCATGGCAGGCAAGTCAGTGGCATCCCCATTGTGGCTTTGCACTTCTCAATTCAAAACCCATAAAAAGCATACGAGTCAGAAAAGTTATTTATCTTGCGGCATCATGATTATATATATTTTTACCATCTGTTAGGGCAGTTATTGTTCAGAATCAGAACAGTTATTATAGAGTTTTGAATAACACAGAAAGGTACAGTATTACATTGTGTAGCAAAGTTTACAAGTGTTGCCGCTGACTCAAAGCAAACAACGCCAGGCAAGAATATGGTAAAATTACGTAGGCCTAGGTTGTAAAAAATGATATGACACCCACCCACGATTCAAACTGTATAGCTATGTCATCAGAAACGTTCACTGGAAAGCACTGTTGCACAGTTAGAGTGAAATAGGTGTAATATTTTCATTTATTTTTATTAACTACACATCAGATTAATACTCTCCATCAATGGAGAGATGACATGACATGAGGGGGAGGGAAACACACACACACACACACACACACACACACTGTTTAGAAGACTACGGGCCTTGCCATATTTTTTTTGGAGAGAGAGGTTTGGTTCTCACCAAAAAAGACAAAACAAGGTTGAAGTATTGGTTTTCATTTGCTGAATGTTGAAACCAAAACCCACTGAGAGATCCACCCAGGGCCATTAAAATGCAACTCTATCGCTCTGATACTCCTCATAGGTTATTTGGAGAGCCTGGTGGGCAGGATTTGCACTTTTGGGACTACTTCATTAGTCCCATTGTGCCAGACAACCTAGTTTTGTCAAGTGCAGCTTAAAGTATTTGAAAGGAAACAAACAATATTTGATCCCTGGTCTGTTCAGATTCAGAATCAGCTCTACTGTACTAGTTACCCTGTGAAGAGAATGCATGTACTGTCCTCTGAAGAAAACCTAAGAGGTCTCAGTCTCAGATCCCCATTCTAAAGTCCTTGAGTCAAATCTCGCTCTTATCTGTTTCCAGCATCATCAGCCTCACCCTCATCACCCTCTCCTCCCCATGCTGGTGACGACTACTCTACGCCTTCACTCCTCCACTTCTCCTACTCCACCCTACTCTACTCCTCCTCACCATGTTGGCGACGGCTACTCTACACTACTCACCATGCTGGTGACGCCTACTCCACTCCTACTCTACTCACCATGCTGGTGATGGCTACTCTACTCTACTCACCATGCTGGTGATGCCTAATCTACTCTACTCTACTCACCATGCTGGTGACGGCTACTCCACTCCTACTCTACTCACCATGCTGGTGATGGCTACTCTACTCTACTCACCATGCTGGTGATGCCTAATCTACTCTACTCTACTCACCATGCTGGTGACGGCTACTCCACTCCTACTCTACTCACCATGCTGGTGATGGCTACTCTACTCTACTCACCATGCTGGTGTGGGCTAATCTACTCTACTCACCATGCTGGTGATGGCTACTCTATTCTACTCACCATGCTGGTGATGGCTACTCTACTCTACTCACCATGCTGGTGAGGGCTACTCTACTCTACTCACCATGCTGGTGAGGGCTACTCTACTCACCATGCTGGTGATGGCTACTCTACTCTACTCACCATGCTGGTGATGGCTAATCTACTCTACTCTACTCACCATGCTGGTGAGGGCTACTCTACTCACCATGCTGGTGATGGCTACTCTACTCTACTCACCATGCTGGTGACGGCTACTCTACTCTACTCACCATGCTTGTGAGGGCTAATCTACTCTACTCTAATCACCATGCTGGTGAGGGCTACTCTACTCTCCTCACCATGCTGGTGAGAGCTACTCTACTCACCATGCTGGTGAGGGCTACTCCACTCCTACTCTACTCACCATGCTGGTGAGGGCTTCTCTACTCTACTCTACTCACCATGCTGGTGAGGGCTACTCCACTCCTACTCTACTCACCATGCTGGTGAGAGCTTCCCTACTCTACTCACCATGCTGGTGAGGGCTTCTCTACTCTACTCTACTCACCATGCTGGTGAGGGCTACTCTACTCTACTCACCATGCTGGTGAGGGCTACTCTACTCTACTCACCATGCTGGTGAGGGCTGTTCTACTCTACTCACCATGTTGGTGAGAGCTACTCTACTCTACTCACCATGCTGGTGAGGGCTTCTCTACTCTACTCACCATGTTGGTGAGAGCTACTCTACTCACCATGCTGGTGAGGGCTACTCCACTCCTACTCTACTCACCATGCTGGTGAGAGCTTCCCTACTCTACTCACCATGCTGGTGAGGGCTTCTCTACTCTACTCTACTCACCATGCTGGTGAGGGCTACTCTACTCTACTCACCATGCTGGTGAGGGCTACTCTACTCTACTCACCATGCTGGTGAGGGCTACTCTACTCACCATGCTGGTGATGGCTACTCTACTCTACTCACCATGCTGGTGACGGCTACTCTACTCTACTCACCATGCTTGTGAGGGCTAATCTACTCTACTCTAATCACCATGCTGGTGAGGGCTACTCTACTCTCCTCACCATGCTGGTGAGAGCTACTCTACTCACCATGCTGGTGAGGGCTACTCCACTCCTACTCTACTCACCATGCTGGTGAGGGCTTCTCTACTCTACTCTACTCACCATGCTGGTGAGGGCTACTCCACTCCTACTCTACTCACCATGCTGGTGAGAGCTTCCCTACTCTACTCACCATGCTGGTGAGGGCTTCTCTACTCTACTCTACTCACCATGCTGGTGAGGGCTACTCTACTCTACTCACCATGCTGGTGAGGGCTACTCTACTCTACTCACCATGCTGGTGAGGGCTGTTCTACTCTACTCACCATGTTGGTGAGAGCTACTCTACTCTACTCACCATGCTGGTGAGGGCTTCTCTACTCTACTCACCATGTTGGTGAGAGCTACTCTACTCACCATGCTGGTGAGGGCTACTCCACTCCTACTCTACTCACCATGCTGGTGAGAGCTTCCCTACTCTACTCACCATGCTGGTGAGGGCTTCTCTACTCTACTCTACTCACCATGCTGGTGAGGGCTACTCTACTCTACTCACCATGCTGGTGAGGGCTACTCTACTCTACTCACCATGCTGGTGAGGGCTATTCTACTCTACTCACCATGCTGGTGAGGGCTTCTCTACTCTACTCTACTCACCATGCTGGCGATGGCTTCTCTACTCTACTCACCATGCTGGTGAGGGCTACTCTACTCTACTCTACTCACCATGCTGGTGAGGGCTACTCTACTCTACTCTACTCACCATGCTGGTGATGGCTACTCTACTCTACTCAACATGCTGGTAATGGCTACTCTACTCTACTCACCATGCTTGTGAGGGCTAATCTACTCTACTCTACTCAATATGCTGGTGATGGCTACTCTACTCTACTCACCATGCTTGTGAGGGCTAATCTACTCTACTCTACTTACCATGCTGGTGAGGGCTACTCTACTCTACTCTACTCACCATGCTGGTGAGAGCTACTCTACTCACCATGCTGGTGAGGGCTACTCTACTCCTACTCTACTCACCATGCTGGTGAGGGCTTCTCTACTCTACTCTACTCACCATGCTGGTGAGGGCTACTCCACTCCTACTCTACTCACCATGCTGGTGAGGGCTACTCCACTCCTACTCTACTCACCATGCTGGTGAGGGCTACTCTACTCTACTCTACTCACCATGCTGGTGAGGGCTTCTCTACTCTACTCTACTCACCATGCTGGTGAGGGCTACTCTACTCTACTCACCATGCTGGTGAGGGCTACTCTACTCTACTCACCTTGCTGGTGAGGGCTATTCTACTCTACTCACCATGTTGGTGAGAGCTACTCTACTCTACTCACCATGCTGGTGAGGGCTTCTCTACTCTACTCACCATGCTGGTGAGGGCTACTCCACTCCTACTCTACTCTACTCTACTCTACTCTACTCTACTCTACTCTACTCTACTCTATTCTACTCTACTCTACTCTACTCTACTCACCATGCTGGTGAGGGCTTCTCTATTCTACTCTACTCACCATGCTGGTGAGGGCTTCTCTACTCAGTTGCTCCTGATGTGTGAAAAAAAAGAACTAAACAAAATGGCCGCCTTCAGGACCCACACACAAACAATGCCGAGCACCCCAGCTGTGAAAACCTCCGGCCACATGAGACGGAGTAAAAGATTCCTTGGAGTACCATTACTCCCCTTATTGTATTTTTACAACCTGTTGAGCTGCCAGGTCTTGGCTGGCACCATCCTTCCGTGCCCCTGCCAGCTTTCAGTCCAGGAAAGCAGAGCCCAGAGTTAATTTGTCTTTAACCAGCAACGCTCTTTTATGACCTCAGTCTACCTTTACTACTGACTGATGGTGGTGTCAGTTTCAGTCGTCTCGACTGGAGATGTTATGAGATGTGATTGAACACATCACCATCACGCAATGTGTGTGTGTGTAATTATAGTAATTATAGTAAACAAACAAAAATTTGACCAACTGGAGACATTTTGTTAGTCCCCACAAGGTCAAATGATATTTCCAGGGGGTTTATGGTTAAGGTTGGAATTAGGTTTAGGGTTAGAAGCTAGGGTTAGGTTTCAGGGTTAGGCTTAAGGTTAGGGTTAGGGTTAAGGTACAGGTTAGGTTAAGGGGTTAGGGAAAATAGGATTTTGAATGGGATTGAATTGTGTGTCCTGACAAGGTTAGTTGTACAAGACTATGTGTGTCTGTGTGTAAGTACGCATTCATTCAACCTCCGTGTGTGTGTTCCAGGTGGTCTCGGAAGTGGTCCCGTTATTGATCCTGTTGGTTATCCCGGTATTTATCCCGGTAGGGGTCCCGGTATTGATTCTGTTGGTTATCCCGGTGGAGTTCCTGGTGGTGGTCCTGTTGGTTATCCCGGTAGTGGTCTCAGTAGTGGTCCCTTTGGATATCCTGGTAGAGGTCTCAGTAGTGGTCTCGTTGGTTATCCCGGTAGTGGTCTCAGTAGTTGTCCCGTTGGATATCCTGGTAGAGGTCTCAGTAGTGGTCTCGTTGGTTATCCCGGTAGTGGTCTCAGTAGTGGTCCTGTTGGTTATCCCGGTAGAGGTCTCAGTAGTGGTCTCAGTAGTGGTCCTGTTGGTTATCCCGGTAGAGGTCTCAGTAGTGGTCTCAGTAGTGGTCCTGTAGGTTATCCCGGTAGAGGTCTCAGTAGTGGTCTCGTTGGTTATCCCGGTAGTGGTCTCAGTAGTGGTGTAAGTAGTGGTCCTGTTGGTTATCCTGGTAGTGGTCTCAGTAGTGGTCCCATTGGTTATCCCGGTAGAGGTCTCAGTAGTGGTCCCGTTGGTTATCCCGGTAGAGGTCCCGTTGGTTATCCCGGTAGAGGTCCCGTTGGTTATCCCGGTAGAGGTCTCAGTAGTGGTCTCAGTAGTGGTCCTGTTGGTTATCCTGGTAGTGGTTTCAGTAGTGGTCTCGTTGGTTGTCCCGGTAGTGGTCTCAGTAGTGGTTCTGTTGGTTATCCCAGTAGAGGTCTCAGTTGTGGTCCTGTTGGTTATCCCGGTGGTCTTAGTAGTGATCCTGCTGGTTATCCCGGAAGACGTCTCAGTAGTGGTCCTGGTGGTGGTCCCGTTGGTTATCCCGGTAGAGGTCTCAGTACTGGTCCTGGTGGGGGTCTTGTTGGTTATCCGAGTAGAGGTCCTGGTGGTGGTCTCGTGGGTTATCCCGGTAGTGGTCCTGGTGGTGGTCTCATTAGTTATCCCGGTAGAGGTCTCAGTACTGGTCCTGGTGGAGGTCTCATTTGTTATCCCGGTAGTGGTCTCAGTAGTGGTCTTGTTGGTTATCCCGGTAGTGGTATCAGTAGTGGTCCTGGTGGTGGTCTCATTGGTTATCCCGGTAGAGGTCTCAGTAGTGGTCCCGTTGGTTATCCCGGTAGTGGTCTCAGTAGTGGTCTTGTTGGTTATCCCGGTAATGGTCTCAGCAGTGGTCCTGGTGGTGGTCTCATTGGTTATCCCGGTAGAGGTCTCAGTAGTGGTCCAGTTAGTTATCCCGGTAGTAGTCTCAGTAGTGGTCTTGTTGGTTATCCCGGTAGAGGTCTCAGTACCGGTCCTGGTGGTGGTCTCGTTGGTTATCCCAGTAGAGGTCTCAGTACTGGTCCCGTTGGTTATGCCGGTAGTGGTCTCAGTTGTGGTCCTGTTGGTGGTCTTGTTGGTTATCCCAGGAGAGGTCTCAGTAGTGGTCCTGTTGGTGGTCTCATTGGTTATCCTGGTAGAGGTCTCAGTAGTGGTCCCGTTGGTTAACCCAGTAGAGATCCCAGTAGAGGTCTCAGTAGTGGTCCTGGTGGTGGCCTCGTTGGTTATCCCGGTAGAGGTCTCAGTAGTGGTCTCGTTGGTTATCCCGGTAGAGGTCTCAGTACTGGTCCTGGTGGTGGTCTTGTTGGTTATCCCAGTAGTTATCCAGGTAGTGGTCCTGGTGGTGGTCTCGTTAGTTATCCCGGTAGAGGTCTCAGTATTGGTCTCGTTGGTTATCACGGTAGAGGTCTCAGTAATGGCCCTGGTGGTGGTCTCGTTGGTTATCCTGGTTGAGGTCTCAGTACTGGCCCTGGTGGTTATCCCGGTAGTGGTCTCAGTAGTGGTCTCGTTGGTTATCCCGGTAGTTATCCCGGTGGAGGTCCTGGTGGGGGTCTCGTTGGTTATCCCGGTAGAGGTCTCAGTAGTGGTCCCGTTGGTTATCCCGGTAGAGGTCTCAGTAGTGGTCTTGTTGGTTATCCCGGTAGTGGTCTCGGTAGTGGTCCTGTTGGTTATCCCAGTTGTTATCCCGGTAGTGGTCCTGGTGGTGGTCTCGTTGGTTATCCCGGTAGAGGTCTCAGTAGTGGTCCTGGTAGTGGTCCCGTTGGTTATCGAGGGAATCTTCCCAGCCATCAAGATGCACTCCCTGGGGGAGGAGGTGAGACTGGACCTCCAGGCAGAGTGGGACATGGAGGAAGTGAGACTGGACCTCCAGGCAGAGTGAGACATGGAGGAAGTGAGACTGGACCTCCAGGCAGAGTGGGACATGGAGGAAGTGAGACTGGACCTCCAGGCAGAGTGGGACATGGAGGAGGACGACTGGATGGCTGGACAGCCACGAGGCACAGTAAAGTCACCGACACGGTAAAGACAAATACAGAACAGTGTCCTCTGTCAATCCCTCACTTCCTTTTTATAAATGGGTTGTCGAAAAGCGTACACAGCCAACAGGACTGACATATGAAAAACATAACCAGCACTCAAAAATTAAATATAGGGAAGTGGTTACAGGGATGGGGATTTGGGAAGAGGGTCTGTTACTAGAAGTGGTTACAGGGACTGGGATTTGGGAAGAGGGTCTGTTACTAGAAGTGGTTACAGGGATGGGGATTTGGGAAGAGGGTCTGTTACTAGAAGTTGTTACAGGGATGGGGATTTGGGAAGAGGGTCTGTTACTAGAAGTGGTTACAGGGATGGGGATTTGGGAAGAGGGTCTGTTACTAGAAGTGGTTACAGAGACGGGATTTGGGAAGAGGGTCTGTTACTAGAAGGGGTTACAGGGACGGGGATTTGGGAAGAGGGTCTGTTACTAGAAGTGGTTACAGGGACGGGGATTTGAGAAGAGGGTCTGTTACTAGAAGTGGTTACAGGGACTGGGATTTGGGAAGAGGGTCTGTTACTAGAAGTGGTTACAGGGACTGGGATTTGGGAAGAGGGTCTGTTACTAGAAGTGGTTACAGGGATGGGGATTTGGGAAGAGGGTCTGTTACTAGAAGTTGTTACAGGGATGGGGATTTGGGAAGAGGGTCTGTTACTAGAAGTGGTTACAGGGATGGGGATTTGGGAAGAGGGTCTGTTACTAGAAGTGGTTACAGAGACAGGATTTGGGAAGAGGGTCTGTTACTAGAAGGGGTTACAGGGACGGGGATTTGGGAAGAGGGTCTGTTACTAGAAGTGGTTACAGGGACGGGGATTTGAGAAGAGGGTCTGTTACTAGAAGTGGTTACAGGGACTGGGATTTGGGAAGAGGGTCTGTTACTAGAAGTGGTTACAGGGACGGGGATTTGGGAAGAGACTCTGTTACTAGAAGCGGTTACAGGGATGGGGATTTGGGAAGAGGGTCTGTTACTAGAAGTGGTTACAGGGATGGGATTTGGTAAGAGGGTCTGTTACTAGAAGTGGTTACAGGGACGGGGATTTGGGAAGAGGGTCTGTTACTAGAAGTGGTTACAGGGATGGGGATTTGGGAAAAGGGTCTGTTACTAGAAGTGGTTACAGGGACGGGGATTTGAGAAGAGGGTCTGTTACTAGAAGTGGTTACAGGGACTGGGATTTGGGAAGAGGGTCTGTTACTAGAAGTGGTTACAGGGACGGGGATTTGGGAAGAGACTCTGTTACTAGAAGCGGTTACAGGGATGGGGATTTGGGAAGAGGGTCTGTTACTAGAAGTGGTTACAGGGATGGGATTTGGTAAGAGGGTCTGTTACTAGAAGTGGTTACAGGGACGGGGATTTGGGAAGAGGGTCTGTTACTAGAAGTGGTTACAGGGATGGGGATTTGGGAAAAGGGTCTGTTACTAGAAGTGGTTACAGGGACGGGGATTTGGGAAGAGGGTCTGTTACTAGAAGTGGTTACAGGGATGGGGATTTGGGAAGAGGGTCTGTTACTAGAAGCGGTTACAGGGATGGGGATTTGGGAAGAGGGTCTGTTACTAGAAGTGGTTACAGGGATTGGGATTTGGGAAGAGGGTCTGTTACTAGAAGTGGTTACAGGGACGGGGATTTGGGTAGAGGGTCTGTTACTAGAAGTGGTTACAGGGATGGGGATTTGGGAAGAGGGTCTGTTACTAGAAGTGGTTACAGGGACGGGGATTTGGGAAGAGGGTCTCTTACTAGAAGTGGTTACAGGGATGGGGATTTGGGGAGAGGGTCTGTTACTAGAAGTGGTTACAGGGATGGGGATTTGGGAAGAGGGTCTGTTACTAGAAGTGGTTACAGGGACTGGGATTTGGGAAGAGGGTCTGTTACTAGAAGTGGTTACAGGGATGGGGATTTGGGAAGAGGGTCTGTTACTAGAAGTGGTTACAGGGACTGGGATTTGGGAAGAGGGTCTGTTACTAGAAGTGGTTACAGGGACGGGGATTTGGGAATAGAGTCTGTTACTGGTTGTGGTTACAGGGATGAGGATTTTGGAAGAAAGTGGTTACAGGGATGGGGATTTGGGAAGAGGGTCTGTTACTGGTTGTTGGTTACAGGGACGGGGATTTGGGAAGAGAGTCTGTTACTGGTTGTTGGTTACAGGGATGGGGATTTCGGAAGAGAGTCTGTTACTGCAAGTGGTTACAGAGATGGGGATTTCGGAAGAGAGTCTGTTACTGGAAGTGGTTACAGGGATGGGGATTTGGGAAGAGGGTCTGTTACTACAAATGGTTACAGAGATGGGGATTTGGGAAGAGAGTCTGTTACTGGTAGTGGTTACAGAGATGGGGATTTGGGAAGAGTGTATGTTACTAAAAGTGGTTAAAGGGACGGGGATTTGGGAAGAGAGTCTGTTACTAGAAGTGGTTACAGAGATGGGGATTTCGAAAGAGAGTCTGTTACTGGAAGTGGTTACAGAGATGGGGATTTGGGAAGAAGTTCAGTTACTGGAAGTGGTTACAGGGATGGGGATTTGGGAAGAGGGTCTGTTACTGGAAGTGGTTACAGGGATGGGGATTGGGGAAGAGAGTCTGTTACTGGAAGTGGTTACAGGGATGGGGATTTGGGAAGAGAGTCTGTTACTGGAAGTGGTTACAGGGATGGGGATTTCGGAAGAGAGTCTGTTACTGGAAGTGGTTACAGGGATGGGGATTTCGGAAGAGAGTCTGTTACTGGTAGTGGTTACAGGGATGGGGATTTCGGAAGAAGTTCAGTTACTGGAAGTGGTTACAGGGATGGGGATTTCGGAAGAAGTTCAGTTACTGGAAGTAGTTACGGGGTGGGGATTTCGGAAGAGTCTGTTACTGGTTGTGGTTACAGGGATGGGGATTTGGGAAGAGGTTTCACCCCGATTATGACTCCCCCTCCTTGCCCTAGCTTCTCGACTCCAGAAGACCTTGTTGGTTTACCATAAAACTGTGTCAATTAGTGATGTTGTTAGTTGGAATTTTTCTGCATGCATGTGTGCGTTTGTGTGCCAAGGTGAAAGAGTAGCAGGGGTCAGGATGGATGTTTCCTGTTGTCTCTGTCAGTTTCCCAGCAGTGTTTAGGAAAGTTAAGAGTAACATCCTGGGCTGTGTTTGGTTCTGGGCACGGAGATCAGACCACCGTCATCTATAATACAGAGAGATTCAAATAATCCAGGTTACAGATGTTGGCACTAGAGACTGAGATGCACGCGCGCACACACACACACACACACACACACACACACACACACACACACACACACACACACACACACACACACACACACATTTGTCAACGCTGCCTCTGTGGTTTCACAGTACACTGAGTAACAATGTTTTGTACACTCAGTGTATATTCCACAGCCAATTCTGTCACTACGGTTGCATTTGGGTCCAAATTGCTGGCCCACAGGGTTTCCATTGTACAACCTATAGATAGGGAAGAGGGCATCATCACAGTGGACATAATCACAGTGGACGATACTGTCAGACATCAAAATCATATCAAATGAAATTGTATTGGTTGCATACAGATATTAATGCTATTGCGGGTGTAGCGAAATGCTTGTGTTCCTAGCTCCAACAGTGCAGTAATATCTAACAAAACAATAACCACCAATCTAAAAGTAAAATAATGGAATTAAGAAATATATAAATATTATGATAAGTAATGTTGGAGTCCGGAGTACATACAGCGCATTGAAACTCCTTGACTTTTTCAAAATTTTGTTACGTTTCAGCCTTATTCTAAAACAGATAAAAATAATTATCATCAATCTAAACTCAGTACCCCATAATGACAAAGCAAAAACAAGTTCAGATTTTTTTGCAAATGTATTAGAAATAAAACACAGAAATATTAAATTTACATAAGTATTCAGATCCTATACTCGGTACTAACTAGGCTGGATGGGGAGCGTCGCTGCACAGCTATTTTCAGGTCTCTCCAGTGATGTCTGATCGGGTTCAAGTTCGGGCTCTGGTTGGGCCACTCAAGGACATTCAGAGACTTGACCCGAAGACACTCCTGTGTTGTCCTGGTTGTAAAATGGTCAAGGGGTCAGAATATTTTCAGAATGCACTGTATATACTACATAAACGAGATGTTCGACGAGCAGGTACACACACACACACACACACACACACACACACACACAGTACCAGTCAGAAGTTTGGACACACCTACTCATTCCGGGGTTTCTTTATTTTTACTATTTTCTACATTGTAGAATAATAGTGAAGACCTCAAAACTATCAAATAACACATGTGGAATAATGTAGTCAGCAAAAAAGAAAATAAAAAAAAAGCTTTGCCTTGATGACAGCTTTGCACACTCTTGTCATTCTCTCAACCAGCTTCATGAGGAAGTCACCTGGATTGCATTTCAAGTACCAGGTGTGCCATGTCAAAAGTTCATTTGTGGAATTTCTTTCCTTCTTAATGCATTTGAACCAATCAGTTATGTTGTGAAATTGTAGGGGTGGTATACAGAAGATAGCCCTATTTGGTAAAGACCAAGTCCATATTATGGCAAGAACAGCTCAAAAAAGCAAAGAGAAACGACAGTCCACCATTACTTTAAGACATGAAGGTCAGTCAATCCGAAACATTCCAAGAACTTTGAGAGCTTCTTCAAGTGCAGTCGCAAAAACCATCAAGTGCTATGATGAAATTGGCTCTCATGAGGACCGCCACTGGAAATGAGGAGTTACCTGTGCTGCAGAGGATAAGTTCACTAGAGTTACCAGCCTCAGAAATTGCAGCCCAAATAAAAGCTTCACGGAGTTCAGGTAACAGACATCTCAACATCAACTGTTCAGGAGGAGACTGAAACACGAGCAATGGACATTAGACCAGTGGAAATCTGTCCTTTGGTCTGATGAGTCCAAATTTGTGATTTTTGGTTGCCTTATCTTTGTGAGACACAGAGTAGGTGAACGGATGATCTCTGCATGTGTGGTTCCCACTGTGAAGAATGGAGGAGTTGTGATGGTGTGAGGGTACTTTGCTGGTGACACTGACAGTGATTTATTTAGAATTCAAGGCACACACATTCTGCATATATGCCATCCCATCTGGTTTGCGCTTAGTGGGACTATCATTTGTTTTCAACAGGACAATCACTGAACACACCTCCAGGCTGTGTAAGGGCTATTTGACCAAGAAGGAAAGTGATGGAGTGCTGCATCAGATGACCTGGCCTCTACAATCACCTGACCTCAACCCAATTGAGATGGTTTTGAATGAGTTGGACCGCAGAGTGAAGGAAAAGCTTCCAACAAGTGCTCAGCATATGTGGGACCTCCTTCAAGACTGTTGGAAAAGCATTCCTCGCGAAGCTGGTTGAGAGAATGCCAAGTTTGTGCAAAGCTGTCAAGGCAAAGGGTGGCTACTTTGAAGAATCTCAAATATATTTGGATTTGTTTAACACTTTTTTGGTTACTACATGATTTCATATGTGTTATTTCATAGTTTTAATGTCTTCACTATTATTTGGAGTGGCAGGTAGCCTAGTGGTTAGAGCATTGGATTAGTAACCGAAAGGTTGCAAGATCGAATCTCCGAGCTGACAATGTGAAAATCCTTTGTTCTGCCCCTGAACAAGGCAGTTAACACACTGTTCCTAGGCTGTCATTGAAAATAAGAAGTTGTTCTTAACTGACCTAGTTAAATAAAATATTGAAAATAAAGAAAAACCTACTCATTCAAGGGTTTGTCCTAACCTTTGACTGGTACTTACTATATATAAATAAATATAAATAACACACACACACACACACCTGGACACCTGCTTGTCGAACATCTCATTCCAAAATCATGGGCATTAACATGGAGTTGGTCCCACCTTTGCTGCTATAACAGCCTCCACTCTTCTGGGAAGGTGCAGACCAGTCATGTTCTTCCACACCGATCTCGACAAACTTTTTCTGTATGTACCTCACTTTATGCTGAGCTGTTGTTGCTCCTAGATGTTTCCACTTCAGGATAACAGCCCTCATAGGTGACTGGGGCAGCAATTTGACGAACTGACTTGTTGGAAAGGTGGCTTCCTATGACGGTGCCATTTTGAAAGTCAGTGAACTCTTCAGTATGGTCCATTCTACTGCCAATGTTTATCTATGGAGATAGCGTCGCTGTATGCTTAACTTTATACACCTGTCATCAACGGGTGTGGCGAAATAGTCGAATCCACTAATTTGAATGGGTGTCCACATACAGTGTATACACACGCACACACACACACACACACACACACACACACACACACACACACACACACACACACACACACACACACACACACAAAAGTATGTGATGGGATGTATATACATTATGGACCGTATGTGGATAGAATATGTAGTATATCTGAAGAATACGTAGATAGTATATGTACAGCAATAGTTGAATAGCATGGCCTTGACTGGAATACAGGATATACATATGTAATGGGTAAAACAGTATGTAAAGTGACCAGTGTTCTATTATTAAAATGACCAGTGCTCCATGTCAATGTACATAGGGCAGCAGCCTCTAAGGTGCAGGGTTGAGTGACCAAGCGGTAGCCGGCTAGTGACGGTGACTAAGTTCAGGACATGATACTGATGGGAGGCCGGCTAGTAATGGCTATTTAACAGTGTGATGGACCTGAGATAGAAGCTGTTTTTCAGTCTCTCGTCACAACTGTGATACACCTGTACTGACCTAAACAGGCCGTGGCTCGGGTGGCTGACATCCTTGATGATTTTCTTGGACTTCCTGTGACACAGAGTGCTGTAGATGTCCTGGAGGGCTGGCAGTGGGTCCCCGGTGATGCGTTGAGCAGACCACACCGCGCTCTGGAGAGCTCTGCTGTTGTGGACGGTGCAGTTGCCTTGACAGGATGCTCTCAATTGTGCATCTGTAAAAGTTTGTGAGGTTCTTAGGGGCCAAGCCAAATTTCTTCAGCCTCCTGTGGTTGAAGAGGTGCTGTTGCGCCTTCTTCACCACACTGTATGTAGTTGGAACACTTCAGATTGTCAGTGGTATGTACTCTGAAGAACTTGAAGCTTTTCTCCTTCTCCACTGTGGCAGTGGGTCTAGGGTGTCGGATAAGGTGGAGGTGATATGATCCTTAATTAGCCTCTCAAAGCACTTCACGATGACAGAAGTGAGTGCTACAGGGCGATAGTAATTTTGTTCAGTTACCTACGCCTTCTTGGGGACAGGAACAATGGTGGACATCTTGAAGAAAGTGGGAACAGACTGGGATAGGGAGAGATTGAATATGTCCGTAAACACGCCAGCTAGCTGGTCTGAGCATGCTCTGAGGATGCGGGACGGGATGCCGGCAGCCTTGTGAGGGTTAACACGTTTAAATATCTTACTCACGTAGGCCACGGAGAACGAGAGCTCATAGTCCTCGGGAGCCGCCCAGGTGTGTGCCACAATGCTGATGTTTCACAATTAGATTGTGAAGTAATGAGATGTACAGGCCTAACAGAAAATCAAACAGTCAACAGTTACTGTGAGAGTTTCACTGAGTCACAATTTTAAATGGAAAACTACTGTCAGGAGCTGCTATTAAATCATTGACTTTCCAACCCCAGCCTCTCTCTCTCTCACACACACACCCTGGCTGGCCCTACCTAGCTGTCTACAGCTGGACAGCCCGACCGCCTCCCCAGCGTCCCCACTGCCCTGGGTAACCACCCCACTCTGCCCTCTCAGCCAGCCAGCCAGCCAGGGAGAGCCAGAACCACAGCTACAGTTAGAGCCAGTGGCCGGCAGGACAAAGCCAAGCAGAATTAGGTGAAAGGTGATCCAGCCCATACAGGAGGGGGTAGTCCTCCTGCGTCTCTGGCTGCTAACCTGTGCAACTATTTCCCCCTCTCAGGCACACATACAGTAACATCTCTTCCACACAGACCTACCTGGGTTCAAATCATGCTTCAGTTGTGATGGATTGAGCTTGCAGCCCACAACGGAACCAACACAATAGTCCCAAAAGTGCAAATCCCGCACTTTAGGCAAGCTCAAACACATGTTTAAAACAATTACTATTTAAACCAAGATTTTGGCCTGGATCCCGCATGAGTATTCACAGTTTGAAACTGAACACCTTCCGTTATTCACAGTCTGAAACTAAACTCCTTCGGTTTCCCTGAGTGAAAGTCCAGGGCTCATTCTCCTTCTTTCCTATGTACTCCCAGTTCAGTTCAATCTGTAGGCTTTTACTGTACTGGCTGTACTGCACTTGACAGGTTCTACTGACTACATTAGTAGAAGGTACTTTAAAAGGTTATACACGTCTGAAGGAAAGATTCACAGATGCACCTGGGCTTAGATAGGCTGATGAAATAGGAATGGATTTTGAATCGATTGGAAAGGAATTCAAATAAATCTGTTGAAATAAGTGGAATGTCACAGATCAAAGATGTTCTTCTGCTAGAATCGCAGAGGACAGATAAGCCTAGATTTGAGTACACAGGGGCAGTGTCTGACGGAGGTGAAATGAATCACTTGTGAAAGCGTAATGAGGAAACATGAAGATTCCAGTGACGCATATTCTGACAGGAACATGACCTTTATGGGGAAAGAAAGCTCCCGTACTGTCCATATCTGGGGGAATTTTATAGGATGTGCGTCATGACAACAGAGAATTGATAACGGCATCACAAAGTATGGATGTGGAGTTCTTTATTGGTCACTCTAAACTTCTAATATCAAACTAATTGAATCTTACCTGCAGATGGCTGTCAGACTCCAACTGAATCGCATGTGAGAATTATTGTGTTACCCTTTGATGAAGGGGGTTCAGGTTCTGAGAAACTTGCTTGGAAAATGGCCTCCGTCTCGCACAAGTACACATCTCACATTGGTCAGGAATATGAGGAACATCACCTTCAACAAACTGTCAGCCCTGACGCTACTGAGAAAGGCTTTATGCATAAATTGTGCATATAATTACAGTACACTGCACTGTTAATATTCTCATAGTAGGCTTAGTTGCAAATCAGTTGGGAATACTTGCAGGCGTCGCAAATCCTTGCAGGAGGCTATAGGACTATTATGGTAACACTTTACATACTTAAAAGGATTTATAAAGAGGTTATATGTAGGCCTAACATATAAACTTTCCATAATTATCAACTACATATAAAACCTTTATCCTTAAAGTATACCTAATTTTAAGTGTTACCACAAGTTTGAGCTGCTGTGTTGCTCTTTTCCACTAAACCGGAATGAAAAGAAACCAGTGTCTACCCATTCCTTGAGATCTTGGTAGAGGTTTGTGTGCACAGCCTAGGGCCAGGCAGGATAATGTTTAGTTTCCAACTCTAAAACCCAGGAGAGGAAGTCCATCAAGCTTGCCCAACTTGCCACTAGAAGAATACATGCCACTACTCCTCCTGCCTGCCTCACTTTCACTTCCACATTCAGTCTCATAAATTACCATGCTGCAACCCTTCTCCCATCCTCTAATTTACTCTAAAATCCTCTAACAGAATGCTAGCAGGCTTTCCTGTGCTAAATCACCAGGACACTTTGTGCAAACTGGGTTGTATGACAGAGAGGAGGGAGCTGTTGGTCAGGCTAGGTTATAACCCTAGCCTACATATGAGCACATCAGCTGAATAAATGCAGAGCAATATTCTCTGACTCAATTGAATAACAACTGCATCTCAAGCAGCAGAGACCTTCAGCGAGCGATGCCCGCCACTAACCCTCCCTCACACACACACACACACACACACACACACACACACACACACACACACACACACACACACACACACATACACACACACACACACACACACACAGAGTGGGACATTTTTGAGGTAGTGGCTTCACATTGATGAACAGAGACAGCAGGGGGCTCTCAGAGGGAATTTAATATGACTTTTAGAAAATTGTCAGCAATAAGATTCCAGGAGGATAAGATTACTGAGGATGGATGGAAAAGCAATCTTGGGCACGACCATGAATGATGGTATGTAGAGAGAACCCTCTCTCATATTGTGTGTAATCCCCAACATTTCAAAATGAATGATCGGGAGAACCAACATTTTTACTGTTTAAATGCACATAATATTGAAATTCCCTTTAAATGTGAAAAAGATCTGGTTGGGTGGTCGTTGGCTAAATCTTTGGATGCACGAATGGCACATCATGGAAAAATACAAAATATGTTTTATTTTACACATACTCCAGGTAGGCCATACAATAATAGATTATTTAATTTTTTAAAATGAAGCAAGGTAGACACACAAAGTTAAGATGATGCCTTTCACTTGTCAGTCTGGTACACACATGATGCTGCCAGTCTAGTACACACACACATGATGCTGCCAGTCTAGTACACACACACACATGATGCTGCCAGTCTAGTAGACACATGATGCTGCCAGTCTAGTACACACGATGCCCTTCACTCACCAGTCTAGTACACACATGATGCTGCCAGTCTAGTAGACACATGATGCTGCCAGTCTAGTACACACATGATGCTGCCAGTCTAGTATACACGATGCCCTTCACTCACCAGTCTAGTACACACATGATGCTGCCAGTCTAGTAGACACATGATGCTGCCAGTCTAGTACACACACACACATGATGCCAGTCTAGTACACACACACGATGCCAGTCTAGTACACGCACGATGCCCTTCACTCACCAGTCTAGTACAGTCTACCTCCCTGTCATAAGACAGTTTAAGACATAGGCCCTAAACTATGTCCCAAATGGAACCCCATTCCCTACTTTATTGAGCAAAATGTACTCACTACGACCGTGAAATGTGGTTGTTTCACCTAGCTATCGTAAGATGAATGCACTAACTTCGGTGTGGCAGGTAGCCTAGTGGTTAGAGTGTTAGGCCAGTAACCAAAAAGGTTGCTAGATCGAATACCCGAGCTGACAAAGTAAAAATCTGTCATTCTGCCCCTGACCAAGGCAGTTAACTCACTGTTCCCCGGTAGGCCGTCATTGTAAGTAAGAATTTGTTCTTAACTGACTTGCTTAGTTAAAATAAATATTTAAGTCGCTCTGGCTAAGAGCTTCTGCTAAATCACTAAAAATGTGTATAGAAAAATAGGGTGCCATTTGGGTCGCAGAAGCCCATCTAACCATCTTTTCATAGGACAACCCTGTTTTTATTGAGACAGCATATTGATTTGAGGAACTGTACTTTAAGGCCGAATTCGTGTTTGTGAAGAAACCAAAGCATGCAGATTGACCACATGAAAACTACCACTTGCCAGTCTGCCTCGCTGTCATGTGACAGTTTAATTCATCGTCATGTGTAATGATTGTGAAATGGCTAGCTAGTTAGCGGTGGTGCGCGCTAATAGCGATTCAATCGGTGACACACTTGCTCTGAGACCTTGAAGTAGTGGTTTCCCTTGCTCTGCAAGGGCCATGGCTTTTGTGGAGCGATGGGTAACGATGCTTCGTGGGTGACTGTTGTCTGTGTGCAGAGGGTCCCTGGTTCGCACCCGGGTATGGGCGAGGGTACGGTCTAAAGTTATACTGTTACACATGCATGGTAGGCATAACCTCATCCCCAGATAAGGGCACACAGCTTGGGGAGAAACCCTGTTTTTGTTAAGAGAGTATATTGATGCATTAGCCCAGTGGTCCCAGTGCTGTAATGCTCTTGCCAATTCTGTTGCTGTCATTTGACAGGCCAAACATGTTTGGAATGGCAGCATTAGCCAATCAGCACCTTTATTGTTCTATGCGATGTGCCATTCCAAAATGGCTGCAGTGGCAACCACTACTTAGCATGAGGACAAAAAGGGAAGTTTCTAGGGGGGGAAAAAGTGGAGCCGTGTGGATAACCGCAACATTTGAAGTACAGTGGCATATCCCATCCCTACATTGAGGGATGTAACCATGATTGCGTTCTGACCCCAGTGCAGCTCAGTGTGAACAAGCGTAACGGTAGGGCGGGTATCTTCTGGCAAGCTAGCTGTTCACACCAGACACACTAGCTACTAGCCACCTTGCTGTATAGGCACTGCTCTAGCATACCACTATTCTTGTGAAATGCTTACCTTTTGTCCAGTATCTCATTAATTAATTTAGAAAATGCACTTGTGTTCATTAGGTAAGACTCCAAAAAGCTACAGTAGAAAAACTTTGCAGAAGTATAGCGCTTCCTAGTGACTGTTACGTACAACAACGGAAGTCAGGAAGCAGGTGCAGAAGGTGAGTTTAAAAATGAATAAATGCAGAACAAGAAAAGCATACAGAACGTGAAACAAAACAGTACTACCTAGTGAACCATGGCTACTGAGGGCTAAATAAAGTGAGAGAAATCAAGGAAATAAGGATGTCCAGGAGTGGGTAATGATGGTTGCCAGGGCCGGTGGTCGCCTGGGTAATGATGTTTTCCAGGGCCGGTGGTCGCCTGGGTAATGATGGTTGCCAGGGCCGGTGGTCAGTTGACCGGCGACGTTGAGCACTACAGTGAGTCATTCAAAGCAAGCCATGAGAGAGACTGACAATCTGTTAAACCAATTCCATATCAAAAACATAAAATGTGATCTATAATGAAATAGAATAGGTCAGTCGGTCTGTCTGTGTACAGAGACCTGTTTCCAGAGGAAAAATGAGTAATCCAGGGAGTGTGGAAAAAGAGAGCCCCCATTGGTCTGGCATGTCTCTTGGATTCTCCTGACAAAACATGTGGAAACAGACTAGCTAGGGCTGTAGCTGTTGTAGCTCACTGATGGGAACATAAGACTGCAGGTGATTTCTGCTCTTAGTGCCAAGATCAATCATCCCTAATAAGAACACCAGGCGGCTGATGACTAAACAGGTTTTCACCAAGTGGGGTTCCGGAACTATTGACATCTTTCTAAATCCTGTTTTACGCTCTCTGAAATGATGTCATAATGTTCATGTTGCCTCGTGACAACAGTATATAAACACAGAATCTTGTCCTTGTTTTCTACTTTAGTAAAAGTTTTTTTTGAAATGTACTTAAGGACAGTGGTAGAAAAAATACTCAATTGTCATAGTTAAGTAAAAGCACAAAATAAAAGTAAATGCTATACATCAAATTCCTGATATTAAGCAAACCAGGCGGCGCAATATAACTTTTTATATAATTTAGAAACACAGTATTTGTGTTTAGTGAGTCCAACAGATAAGAGGCAGTAGGGATGACAACACATTATATTGACAGGTGTGTGAATTGGACCATATTACGGTTCTGCCTGAGAATTCGAAACGTAATGAGTACTTTTGGGTGTCAGGGAAAATGCATGGGAGTAAAAGTACATACAGTGCCTTGCGAAAGTATTCGGTCACCTTGAACTTTGCGACCTTTTGCCACATTTCAGGCTTCAAACATAAAGATATAAAACTGTATTTTTTTGTGAAGAATCAACAACAAGTGGGACACAATCATGAAGTGGAACGACATTTATTGGATATTTCAAACTTTTTTAACAAATCAAAAACTGAAAAATTGGGCGTGCAAAATTATTCAGCCCCCTTAAGTTAATACTTTGTAGCGCCACCTTTTGCTGCGATTACAGCTGTAAGTCGCTTGGGGTATGTCTCTATCAGTTTTGCACATCGAGAGACTGACATTTTTTCCCATTCCTCCTTGCAAAACAGCTCGAGCTCAGTGAGGTTGGATGGAGAGCATTTGTGAACAGCAGTTTTCAGTTCTTTCCACAGAGTCTGGACTTTGACTTGGCCATTCTAACACCTGGATATGTGTATTTTTGAACCATTCCATTGTAGATGTTGCTTATATATGTTTTGGATCATTGCCTTGTTGGAAGACAAATCTCCGTCCCAGTCTCAGGTCTTTTGCAGACTCCATCAGGTTTTCTTCCAGAATGGTCCTGTATTTGGCTCCATCCATCTTCCCATCAATTTTAACCATCTTCCCTGTCCCTGCTGAAGAAAAGCAGGCCCAAACCATGATGCTGCCACCACCATGTTTGACAGTGGGGATGGTGTGTTGCTTTTACGCCAAACATAACGTTTTGCATTGTTGCCAAAAAGTTACATTTTGGTTTCATCTGACCAGAGCACCTTCTTCCACATGTTTGGTGTGTCTCCCAGGTGGCTTGTGGCAAACTTTAAACAACACTTTTTATGGATATCTTTAAGAAATGGCTTTCTTCTTGCCACTCTTCCATAAAGGCCAGATTTGTGCAATATACAACTGATTGTTGTCCTATGGACAGAGTCTCCCACCTCAGCTGTAGATCTCTGCAGTTCATTCAGAGTGATCATGGGCCTCTTGGCTGCATCCCTGATCAGTCTTCTCCTTGTATGAGCTGAAAGTTTAGAGGGACGGCCAGGTCTTGGTAGATTTGCAGTGGTCTGACACTCCTTCCATTTCAATATTATCGCTTGCACAGTGCTCCTTGGGATGTTTAAAGCTTGGGAAATCTTTTTGTATCCAAATCCGGCTTTAAACTTCTTCACAACAGTATCTCGGACCTGCCTGGTGTGTTCCTTGTTCTTCATGATGCTCTCTGCTCTTTTAACGGACCTCTGAGACTATCACAGTGCAGGTGCATTTATACGGAGACTTGATTACACACAGGTGGATTGTATTTATCATCATTAGTCATTTAGGTCAACATTGGATCATTCAGAGATCCTCACTGAACTTCTGGAGAGAGTTTGCTGCACTGAAAGTAAAGGGGGCTGAATAATTTTGCACGCCCAATTTTTCAGTTTTTGATTTGTTAAAAAAGTTTGAAATATCCAATAAATGTCGTTCCACTTCATGATTGTGTCCCACTTGTTGTTGATTCTTCACAAAAAAATACAGTTTTATATCTTTATGTTTGAAGCCTGAAATGTGGCAAAAGGTCGCAAAGTTCCAGGGGGCCGAATACTTTCGCAAGGCACTGTAAATAGATGAGTCAATCTAATTCTATTGTACATTAGAGTCATTCTAAAGCTATTGAATCATTCTAATTATATGGGTACATTAGAGTCATTCTAATTCTATTGAATCATTCTAATTCTATGGGTTCATTAGTGTCATTCTAATTCTATTGAATCATTCTAATTCTATGTGCCATCATATGATCATCCAGCAAAGGCTGGTTTATGCATTATATTGTTGTTTGATGTATTTGGACAAGACAAATAAAATGTACTCTAATATGCATTATACCCCCATCTCTTTTGCTATTCTATGCCTACTATGATCACAATTATGGAAGTATGGAATTCAGATTCTTCAGCCATGGCAGAATTCTGGAACAATGGAATGGAAGTGTAAGTGGTATGAAATATGAAGAGTTGTGAGTCTCAGGATGGGTGAGAGTGATCTCTTGAAGATGGCGCCCGTGAAACAAATGTTGAACGGTTGAATGGATAGATGGATTGCATTATTAGCTGCTGCCTGCCTCAGCCCTTTCTCTATTATGGTCAGTATGTACACTACCATTCAAAAGTTTGGGGTCACTTAGAAATGTCTTTGTTTTTGAAAGAAAAGCAATTTTTTTGTCCATTAAAATAACATCAAATTGATCAGAAATACAGTGTTGACATTGTTAATGTTGACTATTGTAGCTGGAAACGGCTGATTGTTTATGGACTATCTACGTAGGTGTACAGAAGCCCATTATCAGCAACCATCACACCTGTGTTCCAATGGGACATTGTGTTAGCTAATCCAAGTTTCTAATTTTAAAAGGCTAATTGATCATTAGAAAACCCTTTTTCAACTATGTTAGCACAGCTGAAAACTGTTGTGGTGATTAAATAAGCAATAAAACTGGCCATCTTTAGACTAGTTGAGTATCTGGAGCATCAGCATTTGTGGGTTCGATTACAGGCTCAAAATGGCCAGAAACAAAGCACTTTCTTCTGAAACTCGTCAGTCTATTCTTGTTCTGACAAATTAAAGCTATTCCATGCAAGAAATTGACAAGAAACTGAAGATCTCATACAACTACTCCCTTCACAGAACAGCGCAAACTGTCTCTAACCAGAATAGAAAGAGGAGTGGGAGGCCCCGGTGCTTGTTCTCTTGCTCAGTTGTGCACTGTGGCCTCCCACTCCTCTTTCTATTCTGGTTAGAGCCAACTGTGTTGTGAGACAAAACTACACATTTTGGAGTGGCCTTTTAATGTCCCCAGCACAAGGTGCACATGTGTAATGATCATGCTGTTTAATCAGCTTCTTGATATGCCACACCTGTCAGGTGGATGGATTATCTTGGTAAAGGATAAATGCTCACTAGCAGGATGTAAACAAATTTGTGCACAACATTTGAGAGAAATATTTTTTTGTGCATATGGAACATTTCTGGGATCTTTTATTTCAGCTCATGGAACATGGGACCAACACTTTACATATTGCGTTTATATTTTTGGTCAGTGTATTTCAATTGACTGATTTGCTTCTATGAACTGTAACTCAGTTAAATCTTTAAAATTGTTGCATGTTACATTTATATTTTTGTTCAGTGTATAATGTGTTAAATACCCAGTCCGACCATCATCAAGCCCTGTCATCCCTGGTCTCAATGATCACATTCACTATAGTTTGTCAGGAGGTGGGATAGTCCCCCTGTTGGAGCGATACCAATCCATTCAACATTGTTTGATTTGGAAAAAGTTGAGCAAACCAATGGGCTATAGTTATGCACATGCATTACACAAGGTAAGAACAAGATACACCAGCTGCTGAAACATGTTTTTCATGGCAATCCACTTTCAGTTTATATTAAAACACTTCTACTTCTGGGAACCTTTCTTGACTTACGTTTGGCACACGTCTAGGTAGATCATTATTACATTGTACTGATAAAATAAGCTATCTGTTTGGTTATTTTAACTTTCTCCTGTACATGGACAGTTCATTATCCTCTCTGCAATTCGATCAACTTTTGTCATTTTCATTTATTTATCAAAGTTGTCTTTTTATTTAGTGCCTGTTTTGCAAGATCCAATCAGTACTCTGCATTCTTCTCTGGTTGGGGTTGACAGAGCATTAGAACAAGTCTTATAGTGCTAAACATTGCAGTCCATATAGTTGAATGCAATGCAATAGCTTTGTTTAATTGCTACCATGGAAAATATGACCAGAATGGTCTCACAACCAAGTATAATGGGGAGAAGTGTATGTTGCACAATGTATACTGTTTAATGGGGGGGGGGGGGGGGGGGGGATAATTTCCAAAGGGAAAATAATCCACCCCCACCTCTTCCTCTACTCCCTCTCTGCCTTCCTCTCCCTCATCCTCTCTCTCTCTCTCTCTGAGTCCCAGCCCCTGAAGGTGTCATAACTGTGTTCTCTCTCTCCCTCTCTATCACCGCCTTTCAGATCTTTAAAAGCTGCTGCTTTGCTGTGTCTCGATCTCCGTTTGTCTCCTCTAGCACTGCAGAGGACTCCTGGCTGTCTTGAGATTAAACCGACTAAGCATCAAGCAAAGCTGAAGAGACGGAAAGAAAACGGAGAAACAGGAGAGAAGAAATAGCATTAGCCACATTTGACTGAGAGAGGGAGGGAGAAAGAGAGAGTGTGGAGCTGAACCTGAGACCTGGACAGAAAATGCCTCTCCTTTCTAACTTAACGACTATTATCTTGTTGTTGATTGCTCACTGCGCATCTTCGACTCTAGCTAACCGTTTGGGACCCTACAAGGGTTGTTTCTCGTGTAAAGAACCAGGTCGGGCCCCCCGCGACCATATTGGGCAGGCAGGCAGTACATCAATGTTGGCCCAGGGAGAGCCCTGTGGTGTGTACACCATGAGCTGTGCCAAGGGGCTGCGTTGCGTGCCTCTTCCTCAGGAACACAGCCCTCTCCAGGCTCTGCTGCAGGGCAGGGGCATCTGCACCAAGCAAAGCAGGACCAGTCCCACGGAGAGGCCCCACCCCACAGGTAAGACTGAGACACACACCACCAGCACCTCTAATAGTATTCAATTCAGCTCTGTGTTGTGTGTGTGTGTTAGGGCAATTATACTACAGATTAGTTTATTAAGGGGGTAGCTGTGGTAGCATGTAGTAGAACACACAATCTCTCATCATCAGTGTGAATATTGTATATGACGTTGGCGTGCACCAAATAGAAATGCTAGTACTGTATTATCATATGAGTATGACATTTAATGTTAGATGCATGACAAGCACTAAACATGGATTTGAAAGTGCTGCATGGTCTTGATTTCTATGCTGCAGTGTCTCTGGAGTCATGTGACTAGGGTTGCACAATTCCGGGAACTTTCCATAAATTCCCTGGTTTTCCAGAATCCTGGTTGGAAGTTTCCTATTTTCCAACTGGGATTTCAGGAAACCAGGGAATTTATTGAAAGTTCCCGGAATTTTGCAATACTACTTGTGATCAAAATCTAATGTGAGGGACTTTGGAACTAGAAGTCTCAAACGTTGCCTTGAGCAGCATATCATCAGTTATGGAATAAATGGGATTTAGGCTACACTATGATGAACAGACATTTGTGAGGCTCTGTTAAGGCATATTAGTACATAGTAGCTTGTGTAAATATGTGTGTGTGTGTGTAAGTATGTGTGTTTGTGTAGGTATGCCTCATGATACATGTGATGTGTATGGTTATAGTACTGTACATGCATTTCAAAGAGAGGTTTTGATCTGTGCGTGTGCATTTTCTTGACAGCACTGAATGAGTGTCACGCTGTCACCCACATTCAGATTATGCTGCTTTTCATTGCAAGCTCTCCACCTACTGTTCAGACTAAGCCACTGCGATCCCTTAGTGAGGACATGCTACAGGAACTATACTCATGGGAAATATACACCGGTATCCAGTATATGCTTGATGATTCATGTCTTGCAACAGCTTGAAATAAAATACTTCTAACTTATATAATGATATTAGAGATGGGTTAAGGTTCCTAATAATGCCCTGATTTAATGTATTATTGGTAATATGCTGCTCTCTCCTATAGGTCCACATCCTTCGCATAGTGGTGAAATAGAAAAGGTATGTTTTATCCAAGTATGAAGATAATAATGATTTATATGTACACTTACTCACACCTGCTTAAATGTGAGAACATATGTAGAGCTGATTACATAATGTGTTCATTTTCATACAGATAGATACTGTATGATGGAAGGAGCCTGGGAGAGTTAGTTATTACTGAAGCTGCTGTGCTATCTGGGTGATACAGTGACAGCATTCTGCAGCCATTCTGAAGCCATATAGGGCATGATGTGTATGCAGCTGCGTGGCAGAACTAATAAGCCATGATGTGAATCAGTCAAGTTTAGACTCGAATGTGGTGGCCTTGGATTTTTCACTTTACAAAAGGAGGTTGATCTGCGATCAAACACAACACACAATTTGTTTCTACAATTTAACAAATATAGTGCATTCGGAATGTCATTTTTTCCACATTTTGTTACGTTACAGCCTTATTCTAAAATGTATTAAATTGTTTTTTCCCCTCACCAATCTACACACAATACCCCCATAATGACAAAGCTGAGAAATGTTATGAATACTTTCCCGAATGCACTGTACTGTCTATATAGTCACAGTTGCTTCAAACCACTGTCTCAGTGACCTGAAAAGGCACAGCCTTTGTCTAGCAAGGATACATTGATAAACACAGTAACTACACATTGATTCATACAGTAACTAAACATTGATAAATACAGTAACTATACATGGATAAATACAGTAACTACGCCTTGATGAATACGATAACTGCACATTGATAAATACAGTAACTATAAATTGATGAATACAGTAACTACACATTGGTCAATACAGTAACTACACATAGATAAATAAAGTAACTACACAAGCAGAAATGCTTATTAAATGACAGAAAATGCAGAGAACCCTTAAGTAGCCTATTGAAGTAGCTACAACATGTGTGGATATCATAGGACATGTATGTCAGTGATGGAGCATGAAGCCAGAAGCTAAACTTATTATATATCACATACTATCATGTCATTATATAATGATATTGTTCTGTTTAGGCACCCTGCCGTAAGCTGCTCAATAGTGTTCTGCGTGGTGTTGAGCTCACTATCTTCCTGTCTGATCGTGACATCTATATCCCCAATTGTGATACTCTGGGCTTCTACAGGAAAAAGCAGGTAGATACAGAGCGACATGTTTGCTGACGTGAATATTTGCATGTGTATGTATATTTGCCTGTGTATGTGTTTATGCTATCCATCTATTTAATTGCATAATATCTCTCTAATTAGTTGCATGCTATCCCTCTATTTAATTGCATGCTATCTCTCTATTTAGTTGCATGCTTTCTCTCTATTCAGTTCAGCCCAAAAATATCTCCACAGCCAGAGGCTCTGGATAAAGAAGACTTTTCTTTCAGGACCTCTGGGCATGCAGACAATAGTTCTGTGGTATGATGACATATCATTCTCTCTCCTGTCACACAACACAGTGTCGTTCCTCCAAGGGTGTACAGCGTGGCCTCTGTTGGTGTGTGGACGAGCTGGGTACCGCCTTGTCCTCACGTGCCAGCGAAGACGGCACTTTACCATGCGATGGAGATTGAGGGATGTCTCTGTCCCACAACTTTGAGCCTAGAGGAGGGGAATAGGAGGAGGAGGAGCAGGACATGGAGAGGGGGTGGCTTTAGCTTGTGCTAGACACTGCCTCGACAGGAGAAACCAGGGATTAACCACTTCCTATGGAAATTACCCAAAATTAGGTTACAGTCCTCTAGTCAAGAAACATCTCAACAAAGACACACACCAACAGTACTACAGTAGCAATATCCAGCTTAATGTTCAACAGTTTGCAGCTACAATACCAGTCCTCTGAATCATTCAGTGTGACAATGTGCTATAGCTTACCTAGCTCACATTACCACTTTGTTATTCACTGCCTCAACTAACTGATATCTCAGCTGTATTTCTCCATAATGAATTCCCTGGCTCTTATCCTGGCTTCGTCCGTTCGTTGTAGATGTTCTGTTTTATAGGATAGCTGACACTGCCTGTGTTTGTTATTGACTCAGTAGGCTGAAATACTGTCACGCTGGTGTTGGTGTGACACAATGTTTGAAAACATGTCTACGTCACCATCCTCTCTCCCTCTCTCCAAAGATACACTGACATTATGATATTTAATTAATACAATATAAGAATATTCCTTTTCTATTTAATTTATTTTGGAATATGTAGTACTGCTTGAATTTGACACTTATCCTATAATCGCGTCAGAAAAACAGTGATGTGAAACAGTCCATTGTTGTTGAAATGACGTTCCGACTGCTCTGATAGCTGATTGTTTGTACATATTTGGGATTTTTGTGGTTGACAGTGTGTCCTGAAGTGGCAGACAAAAAACGCTTATGGCTGTTACGCTTTTCAAGAAGTTGTTAAGCATATTTTTATATACATCAATATAATATTTTATATATAAATTGTTGGTTTATTTAATGAACTACAATGCCATGTATTTTTATATTGTCAGCATTTTTTTCATTTAAAAAAAAACAGAGGTTATTTTATTTCATTGCTAGGGACAACATTGTGCTTTGGCGGCAGTAGCACCCTCATGGCAAAATTCACCACACACATCTGAGCAATTCAACTGTTATGATTTTTACTTCAAGATTTCTATTTTATTTATACTTTGACCATTTAATATTGGAATTATTTGCTTTTGGCACATCCTATTACAATGCTCATTTTCGTAAATTAAGTTTAAATATGTTACAGTTACTTAATTGTCTTTCCCAAGTCCTCACAAAAAAAAGTTAAATTGTGTGATGAACTGTGTGATTAGATGGTGTCTATTTACCACCAATCTTGTTGTGCCAATCTCTTTGCTGTGATGCTAGGTCCATGCACAGGGGGCCTGTAAGAGCTCAAATAAAATATAATGATATCAAACTGGATAACAATAAATAAATACATATATTAATATAACAGAGCATTACGGTGTGTTTTATTTGTGAGCTCCACCAGTGCAGTAGCTGTAGTGGGATTGGATCGCATTCATTTTACAAAGGTGCTTAGTCATAGTCACAGTTTGAAGCACCACACGTGTAGCAGCCAAATGTAGCACAGCATATCTACTCAGCTAGCCACCTTGTTCTCTTATGTCGGAGTTGATTTAAAATCATGGCCCTGATTTGAACTATTTGTTTTCTGTTCAAATTAAGATCTGATAACTGTCTCTCCAAAAATATCTAATAGCTGTACCTCCAGATCAAGTTACAAATAAATCAACAGGTTAGGAATTAATAGAATGAATAGGCATCAGTATGATGCAGGTTTTCTACCATGTCTAGGGGATACAAAGGACCATTTGCTCTGGCACTTACAGTACACAAGGACACATGCCTGTTTCCAAGGAAACCGCATAGAATATCCAATTTGTCCATGCATAATCATTTGAAATACAGGTCTCGCAGAAGATGATGCAGGAAAGTAAGCAGCTCCCTTTGTTAAGTCACACCACATGTCCTGCTTCTGTATCTAGGGTGGTTACATTTGTTATTCGTAGGAGAGTGAATATAGGAGACATCCTACCTTCTCTGTGCACAGAATCAACTATTTAAAATGTGCTCAGATGGAAGACAGATCAAAATGCTATGCCATTAACATTGCTTGTGGTATATCCTCTATTATAAACCGGGTGATTCGAGCCCTGAATGCTGATTGGCTGAAAGTTGTGGTATGTAAGATCGTATATACCACAGGTATGACAAAAAATATTAAATACTTTTTTACTTTTTTACTGTTATAATTACATTGGCAATCAGTTTATAATAGCAATAAGACACCTTGGGGGTTTGTGGTATATGGCTAATGTACCTAGGCTAACGGCTGTATCCAGTCACTCCACGTTGTGCATAAGAACAGCTCTTAGCCGTGGTATATTGGCCATATACCACACCCCTTCGTGTCATATTACTTACTAAGAGCAATGCTGGTGCACAGATTTAGTTATTAGTGGCCAAGGCATGGTATGTCAGAAGTGATAAGCGAGAGGAGGGTCTGTGTCTCAAATGGCACCCTATTCCCTAGTGCACTATATATTCTGCCCTGGTCAAAAGTAGTGCACTAAATAGGGAATGGTGTCATTTGGGATGCACACATCTCCCCACTGGGCACATAGTGGTAGAATCAACTTTGTTTCCACGTCATTTCAACCCCCAAAATCTCTTCAATCTAATTTAGCCATAGGTGGTGGCAGTGGCGACCCATCATTAGGGACAGTGATTTAATAAAGCCTCCATACCAACATTGTCTCTTTTTTGCATTCTTGAGTAAGGCAGCTCCAAAATGAAGGTGTTTCAGCCTAGCTCAGTGCTTTCTGTGGTGGTGGTGGTGGGGCAACCAGTGGAAAATAAGGAGCATAGAGGTTGGTAATGTTCTCTAGTTGCGGCGTGATTGACTCAGTGTCCTGTCACTCATGGGGACTCTACATCACTGCCAAGTCTAAGGGTAGAGCTCGAAAATTCAAGCCCCTTGGATTCTGCCATTGAGTTACATTAGAAGTGCCCATCCAAGAAGGCTCAAGGTCATTGGCCACAGATAAAATGACGTCAAATCACATTATATCTACAGTAGCTTTGATTGGACTGATCATGTCAACATCACACTTTAAAAATCTTAGCTAGCAGTCATTATCATGAATCAAGTAGACAATCTACTGGCAATCCTTTTTAAACCTTGTCATATGAAGAGAAATAATGAAGAGAAATTATAGATAAAATGTATCAGTGCTCATCGGACATAAACATTACACAACAAGTTGGAAATCGCAAACTCAACAATGAGTGGTTTGGAAGGAATCAGTGGCTAACTGCAAGTATTGCAAAGCAATCACTAGCCTGCTATACAGTGGAGTGGGTGTGTGGTCCCGATTCTCAGTTTAAGGTTCTCTTTTGCAAGCTTAAAATGATAAACATTCAACATTGGCCATGTTGTCAATCCAGCATGATTTCTGCCATTGTAAGTCGGGAACTCAGGCCTCTTTCAAGAGCCACGACCTGAAGATCACTGACGTCATTATGATTTGACCTTGTTCATGATTCGACCTTGAGTTCCCATTTGTCATGAAAGCATCATAAATCCAAAGAAGGCCAGACTTTGATGACAAAGCTTGATTACAAAATGTGCTCACGAAGGACCATCGCGCCACCTTCCTGTTCAAGTGAGCACAGTACAACAAGGTGAGTCCAAAAATGTATTGTATGCTGCTGCATACATGATGTAATATGCCAGGGAGATATGTATACTGTAGCTAAGAAAGTAATACTAAGTGTATGTTGTGTAGTAAGCTGTTAGTAGCCAATGTGCCTCTCCCTAATAATCTGATATTTTTTCCCCTCTAATGTTGCCTACTGTTCTGACTTGGTGGTGCACATGTAGCCTATAACCAGTTTTCAGAAATGTAATCATCGAATATTGTAAGAGCTTTCATTGTCTGCTTATATGCCCCCTTTATTTATCATACAGTTCTGACTTGGTGTACAAGGAGAACACTGTAAGAAGAGCCCATGTTCTGAATTCTGTCGCTGTACATTTCAAAAGTGCTGAACAAATAGTTATATTGACTACATCTGTCCTAGCTCGCTCATTAATGTCTTAATCGGAATTATGGGTTGCCTCTTTTCCGCTTGTTGCCCACTTATGCCATAGTTTGTACATCTCAATTGTCAGTAGAAACTACATTTGTTTAAGCAAGCAAGTCAGCCATATCAGCTATGCTTTTTTTAAAGGCAGGAATTGAGGCTGAATGAACTGTTTCGCTGCCAGACAAGGCTCCACTGACAACCAGGTGGAGCAGTGGTAAGGTGTTGGGACTGCTGTTGGGACAGCTTTATGTAGGCCCTAACAGTTTATGGGAACTGTTTTTCACCTTTATAGTGCAATTAATGTCTTGTTTAGTGTTGTGTTGTGTAGTGGTTTTGCTGGCATGCAACGGCCACATTTTTTCAGGGTTTGCCCCACCAAGAATTACATGCTAAAATCGCCACTGGGTGGTGGCCTATATGGGTTGGCAGAAAGTTCTGCACAAAGCACTGCTTTGAGAGAGAGCGCATGAGGGCTGCAATTCCTCTATGATCAATTAATCAAAAAGTACAATTTTGGCTTCAATGGAATACATTAGATACGATACATGACTTAGCTGACTTACTTTCATAGTCTGCTTTTATTCTCTGCATTGCTACAGTAATAGCAGAAATACTGTGAAAGGATAGTTATAGTAAGTAAGAACTCATGAAAGTGACATTATATTATTTGTAACACATATCTTTGGTTTATCACACCTGGACAGTTGGACTGCATGTCAGTTCCCCATAATTGTTCGAGAATAGCTGGACTGGAATATATATTGAGTAGACAGACTAATTTGAAATCCAAAATGAGTGTTAGAACAAGCACAAATGTTGGCTACAACTAACTTATTAACCTGAATTTAGAAGGAACTGCTACAGGTGTTGCTGAAATTCTGCGCGTGGCACGGTTAACCTTTGATTTGCATTACGCGGTGACGAGGAAGTCAGTTTGCAAAAGATCAGAATCGGGAGAAGAGAAAATAAAGTTTGAGTTTGCGGAAGATCAGAATCAGGAGAATTTAAAAAAAAAAAGTTCCCAAGCAAGGCAAGCTTCGCGATGGCCTCTATCGGTAACGCTGTTTCCAGTCCAATGGTGATATTGGCCCCAAAAACCAAAACCAAAAAGAAACATTTTGTGCAGCAGAAGGTGAAGGTATTTCGTGCCAGTGACCCAGTCTTGAGCGTTTTTATGTGGGGTGTAAACCATTCGGTGAGTATAACACGTTATGTTGTCATAACGTTAGCTTAGCCTATTAGCTAGCTAACGTTAACCAACCCAGCTAATTTTGACATTCCGTTAGCTAGTTACCAAGCTAACATCTAACCTACCTAGCTAACGTTCGCTATCACATGTAAATGCGCATTCAGTAAAAATGTAGCTAATGTTTACGTGAGCTAAACGAACTGTACCGAGAACAAGCTAGATAGCACTAGGAGGCTAAGTAACGTTAGTTAGGTTAACGTTAGCCAACTTGCTGCTGGCTAACTATTATTGACCGTTGACTGTCAAGTGTGTGTCACATCATAATGGACTGTGTTATGGGCTTTGCTCATTATATAAAAGTTAGCCAGTGTGGTCTCTAGAAAGCAATGACAGGGCCGTAGACTGCCATACACATGAGATATACTCAGTCCTCAGACTCATCTCCAGCTTGTTTGCTTTCTATCAACTGCATGTTTACACCTTCCATGTACCTCCATGATAAGCTATAGACCACACTATCTACCAAGAGAATTATCTATATTATTCGTAGCTGTCTTTACAACCACAAACCAATGCTGTCTCTAAGACCGCACTCAACGAGCTGTATAAGCCCATATGCAAACAAGAAAATGCTCATGCAGAAGTGGTGCTCCAATTGGCCGGGGACTTTAATGCAGGCAAACTTAAATTCATTTTTACCTCTTTTCTACCAGCATGTCAAATGTGCAACCAGAGATGCATACAAAGCTCTCCCTCGCCATCCATTTTGTAAATCTGACCATAATTGTATCCTCCTGTTTCCTGCTTACAAGCAAAACTAATGTAGGAAGTACCAGTGACTCGCTCAATATGACAATGGTCAGATTACGTGGACGCTACGCTGCAGGACTGTTTTGCTAGCACAGACTGGAATATGTTCCGGCATTCATTCAATGGCATTGAGGAGTATACCACCTCAGTCATCGGCTTCATCAATAAGTGCATCAACGACGTCGTCCGTACGTACATTTCTCAACCATAAGCCATGGACTGTTAGGCAACATCTGCATCGAGCTAAAGGCTAGAGCTGCCGCTTTCAAGGAGCGGGACACTAATCCAGACGCTTATAAGAAATCCCGCTTTGCCCTCAGACGAACCATCAAACAGGCAAAGCGTCAATACAGGACTAAGATTGAATCCACCGGCTGACAGAGCTTAAAAAATATTACAGACTACAAAGGGAAACCCAGCCGCGCACTGCCCAGAGACGCAAGCCTACCAGACAAGCTAAATGCCTTTTATGCTCGCTTCAAGGCAAGCAACACCGAAGCATGCATGAGCGCACCAGCCGTTCCGGATGACTGTGTGATCACGCTCTCTGTAGCCGATGTGAGCAAGACCTTTTAAACAGGTCAACATTCATAAAGCTGCGGGGTCAGACGGTGTACTCAAAGCATGCACGGACCAAATGGCAAGTATCTTCACTGACATTTTCAACTTCTCCCTGACCGAGTCTGTAATACCTACATGTTTCAAACAGACCACCATAGTCCCTGTGCCCAACAAAGCGAAGGTAACCTGTCTAAATTATTACTGCCCCGTAGCACTCACGTCGGTAGCCATGAAGTGCTTTGAAAGGCTGGTAATGGCTCACATCAACACCATCATGCTGAAAACCCTAGACCCACTCCAATTCGCATAATGCACCAACAGATCCAAGGATGACCCGTCTCAATCGCACTCCACACTGCCCTTTCCCACCTGGACAAAATAAACACCTATGTGAGGATGTTGTTCATTGACTACAGCTCAGTAGTCAACACCACAGTGCCCACAAATTTCATCACTAAGCTAAGGACCCTGGGATTAAACACCTCCCTCTGCAATTGGATCCTGGACTTCCTGACGGGCCACCCCTAGATGGTAAGGGTAGGCAACAACACATATGCCACGCTGATCCTCAACACGGGGACCCCCCTGTTCACCCATGACTGCATGGCTAAGCACGACTCCAACACTATCATTAAGTTGGCTGACGACACAAGTGGTAGGCCTGATTGCCGACAACGATGAGACGGCCTATAGGGAGGAGGTCAGAGACCTGGCAGTGTGGTGCCATGATAAAAACCTCTCCCTCAATGCGAGTAAAACAAAGGACCTGATGATGGACTACAGGAAACCGACAGGACCCCATTAACATCAACATGGCTGTAGTGGAGCGGGTCGAGAGCTTCTAGTTCCTTGGTGTCCACATCATCAATGAACTATCATGGTCCAAACACACCAAGACAGTTGTGAAGAGGGCACGACAGCACCTTTCCCCTTCAGGAGATTGAAAAGATTTGGTCCCCAGATCCTCAAAAGGTTCTAAAGCTGCACCATTAAGAGCATCCTGACCGGTTGCGTCACGGCCTGCCATGGTAACTGCTCGACATCTGACCACAAGGCGCTACAGAGGCTAGTACATACTTACTGACTTTATTGTCCCCATGGGGAAATTCTGTTGCAGTGTCATGTACACATTTAAAGTGGCGTTTAAATACAAAACAAAATTGACAATACAACTTTCATAACAGTCACATAATAATATGGCCCAGTACGTCACTGGGGCCAAGCTTCCTGACATCCAGGACCTATATACTAGGCGGTGTCAGAGGAAGGCCCAAAAAATTGTGAACGACTCCAGTCACATGTCATAAACTCTTCTTTCTGCTATCGCACGGCAAGCGGTGCCAGAGCAAGCGCTTGCCAAAAGGCTTCTTAACAGCTTCTACTCACAAGCCATGACTGCTAACCATTTAATCAAATGGCCACCTGGATTATTTGCATTACCCGCCCCCCTTTATGCTGCTGCTACTCACTGTTTCTTATCTATCCATAGTCACTTTACCCCTGCCTACATATGAAGTATGTAGCGAACAACAGAGCAGCGAAATAATTTAGCTTGAGTCGTTAGGCTACTTATCACCATCACGGCAATCAAGCAATGCATTCCATCTTCATAGGATGCTACCTTTCCAATAAGTCAGTTCACCAAATTTCTGCCCTGCTAGAGCTGCCCCGGTCAACTGTAAGTGCTGTTATTTTGAAGTGGAAACATCTCAGAGCAACAACAGCTCAGCCGCGTAGTGTTAGGCCACACAAGTTCAAAGAACGGGACCGCCAAGTGCTGAAGCGCAGGGCACGTAAAAATGGCCTGTCCTCGGTTGCAACACTCACTACCGAATTCCAAACTGCCTCTGGATTCAATGTTGGCACAAGAACTGTTTGTTCGGGAGCTTCATGAAATGGGTTTCTGGCTAAGCAGCCGCACACAAGCCTAAATTCACCATGAACATTGCCAAATGATGGCTGGAGTGGTGTAAAGCTCGCTGCCATTGGACTCTGGAGCAGTGGAAACGCGTTCTCTGGAGTGATAAATCACGCTTCACCATCTGGCAGTCCGACGAACGAATCTGGGTTTGGCGAATGCCAGGAGAACGCTACCTGCCCCAATGCATAGTGCCAACTGTAATGTTTGGAGGAGGAATAATGGTCTGGGGCTGTTTTTCATGGGTTGGGCTAGTTCCCTTAGTTCCAGTGAAGGGAAAGAACTTGACTGGCCTGTACAGAGCCCTGAACTCAACCCCATCGAACACCTTTGGGCCTAATCGCCCAACATCAGTTCCCGACCTTTCTAATGCTCTTGTGGCTGAATGAAAGCAAGTCCCCGCAGCAATGTTCCAACATCTAGTTGAAAGCCTTCCCAGAAGAGTGGAGGCTGTAATAGCAGCAAAGGGGGGACCAACTCCATATTAATGCCCATGATTTTGGAATTGGATGTTTGACGAGCTTTTGGTCATGTAATGTACATTGTTTTAAAGCGCATGTTTACAAGTCTGTCACAAATGATAGTTCCAATAGCCCCCTATGGTGAACGACATGTGAACCAGAGGCTCGTAGAATCATGACTCTTAAGTTTTCAGTTCATCGTTCGTCGGTAGGGGGTCCAGTGTGCTCTGGGAATTACTGACTCAAATGAACAATTCTACTAATTTCTTTCTTTTGACTGAACGAGTCAAATATTTTGTCAGTAAAAAGAGCTGAACTTCCCATCACTAATTTATAGTTAAAGATGGCAGCCCCGTGTGGCTAATGGCTTATTTGCATATATGCCTGAGGTATCTCTGATTGGCTATGGTGTAGAGTCTGGTCCTGGACAAGACCAATCTTTTTATTAGGTTTTATTAACTGCAGTGTCTATTAATTGTCCTAATGCACGGCCGCTTTCCCCCTGTATAATTTTCACATACTCTACGTAATTCCCAAACATTCTATGAATGTGTGAAAATTACAAAGTGCTCGCTTGTTGCTAAAACACTGTCAGTAACACTTTTTAAGGTAAGGGTTAGATTTGTGGGTAGGGACGTCCCAAGGGTCCCTGATAGCACTAACCATGATGAAAGTCTTCTAGCTAATGGGAGTACTTATTTCTGCAGATAAATGACCTAAACCAAGTGCCTGTTCCTGTCATGCTATTGCCTGATGACTTCAAAGCCAACACTAAGATCAAAGTCAACAACCACTTCTTCAACAAGTAATGTTTTCGCTCACTCATGTTAATACCTACTCTAAATATACATAATACAATTGGCCTATCCACCAGCAGGTCTATGTTACTACTCTGTTTAAAATGCCAAAACGAATGAGGCTTGGACAGAAGTATGGAGGGAGAGAGGGAGCGATGGAGAAGGAGAGGCTAGTAAACACTGCAAATGTGTGAATTCCACCCCTTTTTTTCGCAGAGAGAATCTACCAGGACATTTCAAGTTTAAAGAATACTGCCCTCAGGTGTTCCGGAATCTTAGGGAGCGCTTCGGAATTGAGGATCTCGACTACCAGGTACGAGTGTTGATGTACAGTGCCTCCAGAAAGTATTCAGACCCCTTGACTTTTTCCACATTTTGTTAGGTTACAGCCTTATTCTAAAATTGATTTAAAAAACAAAAAAAACTCATTAATCTACACACAATACCCCATAATGACAACGCAAAAACAGTTTTTTTACTTAATGAAACATGTTCAATTTGGTTTAAATAATGCAAAAACAAAGTGTTGGAGAAGAAAGTAAAAGTGCAATATGTGCCATGTAAGAAAGCTAACGTTTCAGTTCCTTGCTCAGAACATGAGAACATATGAAAGCTGGTGGTTCCTTTTAACATGAGTCTTCAATATTCCCAGGTAAGAAATTGTAGGTTGTAATTATTATAGGACTATTTCCCTCAATACAAATGGTATATCATTAATCTTTGACTATTGGATGTTCTTATAGGCACTTTAGTATTGCCAGTGTAACAGTATAGCTTCCGTCCCTCTCCTCGCCCCTACCTGGGCTCAAACCAGCAACACAACGACAACAGCCACCATCGAAACAGCGTTACCCATACAGAGCAAGGGGAACAACTACTAGAAGTCTCAGAGCGAGTGACGTTTGAAACGCTATTAGCGCGCGCTAACTAGCTAGCCATTTCACTTCGGTTACACCAGCCTCATCTCGGGAGTTGATAGGCTTGAAGTCATAAACAGCGCAATGCTTGAGGCACAACGAAGAGCTGCTGGCAAAACGCACGAAAGTGCTGTTTGAATGAATGTTTACGCGCCTGCTTCTGCCTACCACCGCTCAGTCAGATACTTAGATACTTGTATGCTTGTATGCTCAGTCAGATTATATGCAATGCAGGACACGCTAGATAATATATAGTAATATCATCAACCATGTGTAGTTAACCATGTGTAGAAAATATCAGTTTAATGCTAGCTAGCAACTTACCTTGGCTTACTGCATTCACATAACAGTCAGTCTCCTTGTGGAGTGCAACGAGAGAGAGGCAGGTCGTTATTGCATTTGGACTAGTTAACTGTAAGGTTGCAAGATTAGACCCCCGAGCTGACAAGGTGAAAATCTGTCGTTCTGCCCCTGAACGAGGCAGTTAACCCACCGTTCCTAGGCCGTCATTGAAAGTAAGAATGTGTTCTTAACTGACTTGCCTAGTTAAATAAAGGTGTATATATAAAAATATATATTTTTAATCGGCAAATCGGCCCCCCAAAATACAGATTTCCGATTGTTATGAAAACTTGAAATCGGCCCTAATTACTCGCCCATTCCGATTAATCGGTCGACCTCTAGTTTGGTTATACTAATTTTGTGTGTGTGTATAAATATATTTGATACATCTTGACACAGTGCATTATTCAAAAGGAGTATTCCTCTTCATCCACTCCCTATGTGCATGTATGGATGCCAGTAATCCATCCAGAGCCAAATGACTACTAAAGCAATAGGTTAAATATTAAGATCGTCATCATCAACCGAAGAAAACGGACTGATATGGGGTGGGACTTCCTGAACTTTTCCATTGAATCAGGAGTATTTATAAAGCCCTTTTTACATCAGCAGTTGTCACAAAGTGCTTATACTGAATGTAAAACCCCAAAGAGCAAGCAATGCAGATGTAGAAGCACGAAAAAAGGTGCGAACTAATGAATACGACCCTGTTTTTGTCTCATCCCTGTAGGTCTCTTTGACCCGTAGCCCTCCTGTAAGAGGTGGGGACGCCCAGGGGGAGGGGATCCTCCTGACCTCCTATGACCGCACGCTGGTCATTAAGCAGATCTCTAGTGAGGACGTGGCAGACATGCACGGCATCCTGTCTGAATACCACCAGGTAATGTAATTACCCCCTGGCTGTGGACAGCTCAATTAACTTAATTTCAAAACCCAATTTATTCATTCCAAAAGGCATATCTCCTTTATAGGGCACTGCTGTTGACCAGAGTCCTATGGGCCCTGGTCAAAATTTGCGCACTACATAGGGAATAGGGTGCAATTTGTAATACAGACCAAGGGTGAAGTTACCCTTTTTATAATGGTGAAGTGTTGCAATGCTCTCTAGTACTGCTGGGTGAAATGAACAGTGCATTTGATTAACAAAAACATTGATTGGTTGCATCAAAAGCATTAAAGCAACATGGGCTTCCTTGAATTGCAAATTAGCATCTTCTACTGAGTCATATTGTCTGGTCTGTGTACTCTGGCAGAACTAGTGTTAGGTTGTAGTAGTAGGGGGGTATATCATCTAGGACTGTTCATCCATGCCTCGTGTTTTGCATAGCAAGCCGTTCACTAGGCGAGGAGAGAATATTTTTTTCCACCTCAATACAGTTTCTATCTTTGGAATGGAGAAAATTGAGTCAATTATACTTTACAACACATTTAAGTCTCATTGAACTTGGCATTAATCAATTGGTGTTCATGACAGGGAAAATTTTTTGGCTACATTTGAATTTGAAAGCCTTACATTTACATTTTAGTAATTCAGAGGACGCTCTTATCCAGAGCGACTTACAAGTAGTGCATTCATCTTAAGATGGTTGGGTGAGACAACCACATATCGGTCATAACTATTTTGAGGGATAATGTACTTGCTATCAGCGAAGTCAGTTATTTTTTTATTTGTTGGGGTTTGCCGTTAACTTCAAATGATACAACGACTAGGTTCCAGTTTAACAACGTTTACTTCACCGTATTTCCACAGTACATAGTCACCTTCACACTTCAGCCAGGTCCATCTCCAGTGAGACTACGGAGCAGGCGTACTAATAACAGAGTGATAGCACCGTAATAACAGAAATATAGGGTTATACTTAAAACATGAACTTACCAATCTCCCACAAATAAAACATCAACAAAATAATTAAATGTCCCAAGTATTATTTAAGTTGGGTTGTGTAACAGTTTTTATTTTTATTTCTCAAGCTGCCACTTTCCATTACTGGGTGCCTTTAGGAGCACAAGACCAGATGCTCCCTTTTTAGTCAGGCAGTCAGACAGCTGCTCCTTTGTGGCCAACCTGGAAAACAGCTTTGAGGTGAGGAATCACAGTTGTAGCAAAGGTCTGTGAGCCCCCCCCCAGATGAAGCCATCGACATGACTGGTAGGTACTCCAGTCACATTGCAGTCTTGATCAAGACAATAGAAGACTGCAGAATCCACTTGTGACATGTTCCCATCTGTACTCAGAATTGTTGCCTTGACTTTGTTGTACCAGTAGAGGGATGCATCTGCCAGGCCAAAGAATTTAAAAAATAAAAGTTTCCACAGTGTCCGGACACGTCGCGTGCACAGGCGTTGCAAAATAAATGTACACGTTATTTAATCACTGCACCCACACTGCTCGCAAGAGTCTGCGTGTCCATGTTCTCAGAATCTCCATGTTCTCTGTGTCCATCAGAATCAAATTTGTACATGGACTCAGTGTGTTCTCTTTGTCTAAAATGTTTAAAATAGTGGCCTGAGGTAGTAAGTTCAAGGATCACTGGTTGTTTAAACATCACTGCCTTGTGATTTTTTTATGTCTAGTACAGCCCCTGCCTTCTTGAGGGAAGCTTTGCTCAAAACTTCTTATGGGTTGGGGGCAGTATTTCGACGTCTGGATGAGAAGCGTGCACAAAGTAAACTGCCTGTTACTCAGGCCCAGAAGCTAGGATATGCATATAATTAGTAGGTTTCAATAGAAAAAACTCTAAAGTTTTCAAAACTGTTAAAATAATGTCTGTGAGTATAACTGAACTGATATGGCAGGCGAAAACCTGAGGAAAATCCATCCAAGAAGTGGGATTTTTTGGATGTGGGTATTTTCAATTGAATGCCTATAGAGCTGGCTGGTGTGTTTACGGACATATTCAATCAGGAGGCTGAAGAAATTTGGCTTGTCACCAAAAGCACTCACAAACTTCTACAGGTGCACAATCGAGAGCATCCTGTCGGGCTGTATCACCGGCTGGTACGGCAACTACTCCGCCCACAACCGTAAGGCTCTCCAGAGGGTAGTGAGGTCTGCACAACGCATCACCGGGGGCAAACTACCTGCCCTCCAGGACACCTACACCACCCGATGTCACAGGAAGGCCATAAAGATCATCAAGGACAACAACCACCTGAGCCACTGCCTGTTCACCCCGCTGTCATTCAGAAGGCGAGGTCAGTAGAGGTGAATCAAAGCAGGGACCGAGAGACTGACAAACAGCTTCTATCAAGGCCATCAGACTGTTAAACAGCCACCACTAACATTGAGTGGCTACTGCCAACATACTGACTCAACTCCAGCCACTTTAATAATGGAAATTGATGTAAAAATGTATCACTAGCACTTTAAACAATGTCACTTAATATAATATAATGTTTACATACCCTATATTACTCATCTCATATGTATATACTGTACTCTATCATCTACTGCATCTTTATGTAATACATGTATCACTAGCCACTTTAAACTATGCCACTTTCTTTACATACCCCACATTACTCATCTCATATGTACAGTGGGGCAAAAAAGTATTTGGTCAGCCACCAATTGTGCAAGTTATCCCACTTAACATGAGAGGCCTGTAATTTTCATCATAGGTACACTTCAACTATGACAGACAAAATGAGAAAAAAAAAATCCAGAAAATCACATTGTAGGATTTTTTATGAATTTATTTGCAAATTATGGTGGAAAACTTTTGTTATTGACAAATACTTATTTATCTCAATACTTTGTTATATACAACCTTTGTTGGCAATGACAGAGGTCAGATGTTTTCTGTAAGTCTTCACAAGGTTTTCACACACTGTTGCTGGTATTTTGGCCCATTCCTCCATGCAGATCTCCTCTAGAGCAGTGATGTTTTGGGGCTGTTGCTGGGCAACACAGACTTTCAACTCCCTCCAAAGATTTTCTATGGTGTTGAGATCGGGAGACTGGCTAGGCCACTCCAGGACCTTGAAATGCTTCTTACGAAGTCACTCCTTCGTTGTTTGGGATCATTGTCATGCTGGAAGACCCAGCCACGTTTCATCTTCAATGCCCTTGCTGATGTTAGGCTTTGTTACTTTGGTCCCAGCTCTCTGCAGGTCATTCACTAGGTCCCCCCGTGTGGTTCTGGGATTTTTGCTCACCGTTCTTGTGATCATTTTGACCCCACGGGGTGAGATCTTGCGTGGAGCCCCAGATCGAGGGAGATTTTCAGTGGTCTTGTATGTCTTCCATTTCCTAATAATTGCTCCCACAGTTGATTTCTTCAAACCAAGCTGCTTACCTATTGCAGATTCAGTCTTCCCAGCCTGGTGCAGGTCTACAATTTTGTTTCTGGTGTCCTTTGACAGCTCTTTGGTCTTGGCCATAGTGGAGTTTGGAGTGTGACTGTTTGAGGTTGTGGACAGGAGTCTTTTTCAAACAGGTGCCATTAATGCAGGTAACGAGTGGAGGACAGAGGAGCCTCTTAAAGAAGAAGTTACAGTTCTGTGAGAGCCAGAAATCTTGCATGTTTGTAGGTGACCAAATACGTATTTTCCACCATAATTTGCAAATAAATTCATTAAAAATCCTACAATGTGATTTTCTGGATTTTTTTTCTCTCATTTTGTCTGTCATAGTTGAAGTGTACCTATGATGAAAATTACAGGCCTCTCTCATCTTTTTTAAGTGGGAGAACTTGCACAATTTTTTTGCCCCACTGTATATACTGTACTCGAAACCATCCATTGCATCTTGCCTCATCCGTTCTGTACCATCACTCATTCATATCTTTATGTACATATTCTTTATCCCCTTACACTTGTGTGTGTATAAGGTTGTAGTTGTGGAATTGTTAGGTTAGATTACTCGTTGGTTATTACTGCATTGTCGGAACTAGAAGCACAAGCATTTCGCTACACTCGCATTAATATCTACTAACCATGTGTATGTGACAAATAAAATTTGATTTGATTTAGAGTATCTAATGGGTTCGGACCCAGATTGCAGTTCCTATAGCTTCCACTAGATGTCAGTCTTTAGACATTGTTCAGGCTTGTTTTCTGAAAAATGAAGAAGAATGAGACCTTTCTGTCAGTGGAGTGTAGAATCATGTATTGCTGGTTTGCGCGTGACCGATTGCGCCCCCTTCGTTGTTTTTCCTTTTAATTGAATACGCTATTGTCCGGTTGAAATATTATTGATTATTTAGACAATTGAAAACCTGAGGATTAATTATAAACATAATTTGATATGAATAGACGAACTTTACCGGTACTATTAGGATGTATTCATCTGCATGTTTTGACCGGCGTTGAGCCAGTGGATTACTGAATGAAACGCGCCAACAAAACAGAGTTTTTGGGATATAAAGAGGGACTTTATCGAACAAAACAAAAAATGATTGTGTAGCTGGGACTCTTGTGACTGCAACCATATGAAGTTCTTCAAAGGTAAGTGACTAATTTTATCGCTATTTCTGACTTTTGTAATTCCTTTACTTGGTTGTAAAATGTTTGTATGCTTTTGTAAGCCGTGTGCTGTCCTCAGCATGGTATGCTTTCGCCGTAAATCCTTTTTGGAATCTGACAAAGCGGCTGGATTATCAAGAAGTTAATCTTTAAACTGATGCATAACACTTGTATTTTTTATGTTCATTATGACTTTTGGATTTGGCACTCTGCAATTTCACCAGATGTTGTCGAGGTGGGTCGCTTGCGGAACGCCTGCGCCAGAAAGGTTAATAGTAAGGAGATATCTGCAGGGACCACCTCTGTTTCAATTTGACACTTGGTCTGAAACATTTTTGATCAGACTAAGTGGAGACATATTTGTAACCTGGAAAGAGAGAAAGAGCAAGGTGAAGAGAAAATGTAAGAGCAAGCAATTCGGTTCCAGTGTAGAAAAATGTTTCATTTTCATATTCAACCAGAGGTGAAAGGAGTCATGTGAATGTATAGTACTGATGTGTTCCAGATGGCATCCTATTCCACAGAACCATTTCCCGGCCGCTTTATGAAAAGTTGTGAGCGCAGTTTGGAATCAAAAAGCTCTGTTTACCTAGCAGTGGATATGATCACGTGCAACTTCAAATGCAGCTCATTCAAGTTAACAAACATGTAATCATATACATCACAGATTTCATCAGAGGTTTGATTACCTACTGTAGCAAGCCAGCCAGGCAAGGTAAAATATCACAAATAGAGATGGGTATAGCCAGAAGAAGAATATACTTGTTGAACAGAGCTATAGCCATCAGTCTTGCATGTTTTTATTTTTAATCACTCACTCACTATTAGTCAAGGTCTCGACTTAAGCGTTAGCTATCCTGCTACAGAGGTTTTTGGTGTGGGATGTGTGTGCATCCCTCAAACGTGACGTTTGCTTGTAAAATTATTATTTTTTAAATGGCTCTATATAATGCACTACTTTTGACCAAGGCCCTTGGAGTAATTTCAGACACAATCACAGTCTATTCGCCATTAATTTGTCCCCCTCTTCTCCCTGGCTGCAGCACATAGTGAAGTGTCACGGCAGCACTCTGCTGCCCCAGTTCCTGGGGATGTACCGTGTGGGTGTAGAGAATGAGGAGACCTACCTGATCGTCATGAGGAACATGTTCAGCCACAGACTGGTGGTGCACAGGAAGTACGACCTTAAGGTGAGACTGAACGAAAACACAAACGCGTACACACACACACACACAGTACTACATCCAGATGAGAGAGAGACACACCTAGGGTTGAAAAATTCCTGTTACTTACTGAAAATCCCCAGGTTTTCCAGGAATCCTGATTGGAGGATTTATTTCTTAAATACTTTTGGGGAAAGTTACTGGAATTTTGCAACTCTAGTCAGCTGTTGTATAATGCTTGTACACCTGTACTGTTCTGTAATGCTTGTTCCTTACGCTACTTCATGATTTACACTCGTATAATCCCTGACCTTGCCTATTAAACTCTAATCTTATTGATACTCAGGGCTCTCTGGTGTCTCGTGAAGCAAGTGACAAAGAGCGGGTAAGCCAACTAAGAATGTCTATGTCTCACCCAACCAACCATGCATGTGAAAATTGCCTTAAGGACTAGCTCTGTTAGGCACCCACAGTAGTGTTGCACGGTATACCGAAAGTTCAGAACTTTTTATATCCTATAACATTTAAAAAACAGTTTGGTACTAGAATTTGTTACTTTCGGTACTTCTATCATACGCGTTTCACTTTGTCTACTGACTGAGAAAGGATCAAGTCTGTAGACAATATCACCTTATGGCACGAGAGCACCGTGCCTGCTCCAGTTATCCATTGCTAGATCTAGCCTGTATTGAGGAACCACTGAACTCACTGGGAGTCTGGGATGCATCATGTTAGCTCCCCTCTCATGCTATACAGAAGCAAACAGTTGAATAATGTAGAAATGTTGCAACTGTTAATTACTGTTCGCAAAGCAATGTCCTTTACAGGCTAGAACACTTTACAATGCAAGAACAGAACATACCAGTAGCTTCCAACTTTTTTTGCTATCTAACAGATGATGCTAACATCAATTCACTACCATAGTACTTTGTTTGTGGTACCATAATGCAAAATGTGCTGATTGTCACCAAAAAAACATAATCATTAACCAGGTTTCCATCCAACCTTTTAATGTCGACAAAACAAAATACTCCAGACAAGGTGGGATCTTTTTGGGTTGGTATTGATATAATAACCATCATATTGAATTAAACTTAGTCACGTGATAACATGTTCTGTGGTCCTCCCTCTACGACTCATCAGGAAAGCATGCAGTTTATTAGGGTACAGAGGAACTCAATTATGAACCAAACAGGGTGGTGAAAGTGCAAGGTGATGAGCTTGATGCCCCTTTCCAATAAATATCAAGGATCTTATTTTGGTGACATGATAATCGATGCTTGGCTACCATTCTTACTATTTTGTCCATAATATAATCTCGCTATATAAAACAATTGTTTTGTGAGAAACATCAGTAGAGTTGAAAATACGATGGAAAACAATTTAACGATGAGACAGCCTATAGGGAGGAGGCCAGAGACCTGACCATGTGGTGCAAGGACAACAACCTCTCCTTCAACGTGATCAAGACAAAGGAGATGATTGTGGACTACAGGAAAATGAGGACGAAGCACGCCCCCATTCTCTTCGACGGGGCTGTAGTGGAGAAGGTTGAGAGCTTCAAGTTCCTTGGTGTCCACATGACCAACAAACTAACATGGTCCAAGCACACCAAGACAGTCGTGAAGAGGACACAATAAAACCTATTCCCCCTCAGGAGACTGAAAAGATTTGTCATGGGTCCTCAGATCCTCAAAAGGTTTTACAGCTGCACCATCGAGAGCATTTGACGGATTGCATCACTGCCTGGTATGACAACTACTCGGCCTCCGACCGCAAGGCACTACAGAGGGTAGTGCGTACGGCCCAGTACATCACCAGGGCCAAGCTTCCTGCCATCCAGGCCCTCTGTACCAGGCGGTGTCAGAGGAAGGCCCTAAAAATTGTCAAAAACTCCAGCCACTTTAGTCATAAACTGTTCTCTCTGCTACTACACGGCAAGCAGTACCGGAGTGCCAAGTCTAGGTCCAAGAGGCTCCTAAATAGCTTCAACCCCAAGCCTTAAGACTCCTGAACATCTAAACAAATGGCTACCCAGATGATTTGCATTGCCCCTCTCCTCCCGCAAGAACAATTGCTACTCTACTCTAATAAATCTAACTCTAATAACTGTACATATTACCTCAACACCGGTGCCCCCTGTATTGTTATCTACTGCTGCTCTTTAATTATTTGTTATTCTTACTTTTATTAATTTTTGGTATTTTCTTAACTGCATTGTTGGTTAAGGGCTTGTAAGTAAGAATTTCTATACCTGTTGTATTTGGCACATGTGACAAATAAAATTTGATTTGATTTAACATGTATTTATATTTGGTACAGAATTGTTAGGTATTATGTCACGTGTAGCCTTTTATCTGCAAATCAAATCAAAGTTTATTTGTCACGTGCGCCGAATACAACAGGTGTAGGTAGACCATACAGTGAATTTTTTAAATTAAATTTTACCTTTATTTTACTTTCAATGACGGCCTAGGAACAGATTTTGTACCTTGTCAGCTCGGGGATTTGAACTTGCAACCTTTCGGTTACTAGTGCTCTAACCACTAGGCTACCCTGCCGCCCAAAATCCTTACAGGCTCTAACCTATAGTGCAAAAAGTAAATGTGATAGAAACACATCTCTGGTGGGAAAATGTGCATATAGTTGTTATACAGATTTTTTAAAAATATTCGCATGAAAATCTGTCGCCAATTGGATGGAAACCTAGCTATTCCCAAAATCTTTATTAATTCACTTTGTGTCCCTCGCCATAGTCACATCTCTCCCGTCCTTTTCACTGTGTGTGTGTGAATGATGTCATTAGCTCATAGATATAGAGCACGCATTTATAAAAGAAGGCATTGCTGCTTTTATGCAAATGTTGTTGATTCCTCTGTAGCCCCATAAAATCAGCCAAAACAAGCTCACAACATCAATGCATGCATACACTCTTATTGAATATGCATTCACCTGTGTTGTGAATAGGCCTATATCTTGATATACCTGGTTTATCAATAGATATAGCATTCAAACAAATGATTACCATTATGTTATGTAGCTACATTGGTAAAAATGAAGTCAAATTGATTGTATGATGCAATTAATTCATTAATACAGCGTTTCCCAAACTCTCTCCTCAGGAAACCAAGGGGTGCATGTTTTGTTTGGGGTCCCGAGGACAGAGTTTTTGATTCTGCATTAATGCATACATGGCTGTCTCTGAAAAATGTCAAGTGTAATGAGTTTGAGCTCAAAACATTTGTCTGGATCAAGTGCCATTCTGTGACTTTGGCTAATATACCTTATTTTGCCATGGTATCGTTCTGGTATCGAGCATCGTGATACTAAACCTGCTATTGGAATTAAAGTCAAAATTCTGGTATTGTGACACTAACCCACAGTACATGTGACCCACCACCTTGACTCGGTCTTATGTAGCAAAATTTGAAATATATATTTTTTTATGTTGGATAAAAGTAAAGACTCAGCGATATAAAATTGTATATCATACACTGCAGTTGAGGAACAATGTGAAAGTAATTCTGCATTGAAAGTTGTATATTGTATATATTGTATCCTACATTATTGCATCTTAGCCGCTCTGTCACTGCTGATCCATATATTTTAAACTTATAAATTCTTATCCCATTCCTTTACTAGATTGTGTGTAATAGGTTTTGCTGTGGAATTTGTTAGATATTAGGTTTTGTTGTGGCATTGTTAGATATTACCTGTTAGATGCTCCTGCACTGTCAGATCTAGAAGCATAAACATTTTGCTAAACTCACAATAACATATGCTAACCATGTGTTTGTGACCAATAAGATTTGATTTGAAGAGTAAGTTAGTTGTTTTTTTCCTCATGAGGTTGTGGCAATCTACTGGTGGCGACTAGAAACAATTGCATAATATTACAAATTGATGATCCTTGAAAAATAAAAAAAAATGTAGTGGAATGGTCTTCGAGGTCCAGAGTTTAGTTTTAGGGGCCATTTGACATGCTTGGGAAAGTTCTCATGCGTTTGTTTTATAACGGTCCCTCAGGTGAAAGAGCTGCCCACCTACAAGGACATGGACTTCAGAAACAACATGCAGAAGGTGTATGTGAACGAGGAGCAGAAGGAGAAGGTCATGGAGAAACTCAACAGAGATGTGGAGGTAATGTGACCTCCACAGATTTAGAACTAGAATTCAGTCTATTTCTATGTTGACCTCTCAAGTTCTAGAAACTGTCATTCTATTGAGTCTAACACAAGGTGGCAGTAGAAACATTCTAGCTGTTTGTTGCCATTATACCATCATCTCCATTCATAGTAATCATCTGGTGTGTGTGTCCTGTTCTATAGTTTCTTGTCAAGCTAAAGATTATGGACTACAGCCTGCTCCTGGGTATCCATGACTTGGGGCGGGCTGAGCGGGAAGAGGAGGAGGGAGAGGAACCCTCTATTGAGGAGGATGGGGAGACTGAGAATGGCCTGATGCAGGTCCCTAACGCGTGCTCCTACAGCACGTCTCCTGAGGGCATCGCTGGCTACATGGCCTCCTGCAAGCCCCTGGGGCCCGGGGAGTTTGACCCCTATGTGGATGTGTATGCCATAAGGAGTGCCCCTGGTAGGTTCAAGGGAAGTTGGGAAATTACAGGGTTTGGATCAAGTCAATAATTTTAAGCCATTGGATTCTCAATTTCCCTACTGAATTGAATGATTTTTAAATGGAATTGACTCTATTCCTGGATTTGAAGTTACACTGGAAGTTGGGTCATTTGGGTTTTTAAGCAGTGACTTTATTCAGCATCTGGTCTGTTTTCCCCCCTCAGGAGCCCCTCAGAAGGAGGTGTACTTCATGGGTCTGATAGACGTTCTAACACAGTACGACACCAAGAAGAAAGCCGCTCACGCAGCCAAAACTGTCAAGCATGGGGTGAGTGAAAAGGGCGAAGGGATGAGATACTCAGTGCATACTGTAATGTTAACCTTTATTTAGCTAGGCAAGTCAGTTACGAACAAATTCTTATTTACAATGACGGCCTGCACCGACCAAACCCGGACGTCGTTGGGCCAATTGTGCGCCACCCTATGGGACTCCCCATCATGTGATACAGCCTGGTGCATACTGTGCATTTATTGCTTTTTCTAACATCATTCCCTATTAATCGATAATTGAAAGTGACCTATTCCCAATGCAATTTCTTGTTTTCCCTGGTTTCAATGTTGTGCTGATCACATCTTTGAGATAAGAGGGTTAAGGCTCTCCCATTAGATTACAGGGCCTTCAGAAAGTATTTACACCCCTTGACTTTTTCCACATTTTGTTGTTACGTCCTGAATTTAAAATGAATTACATGTAGATTGTTGGTCATTGGCCTACACACAATACCCCATAATGTTAGCATAATTTGTTTTTGAACATTTGACTAATTAATAAAAAATGAAAGTTGAGTCTAAGTATTTAATCCCTTTGTTAGGGCCCAAAAATGTGGCTTAATAAGTCACGTAATAAGCTCACTCTGTGTGCAATAATAGTGTTTAACATGATTTTTGAATGGCTACCTTGTCTTTGTACCTCACACATACATTTATCTGTAAGTTCCCTCTGTCAAGCAGTGAATTTCAAACACCAATTCAACCACAAAGACCAGAGAGGTTTTCCAATGCCTTGGGAAGAAGGGCACCTATTGGTAGATGGGTAAACACAAATTTGAGCATCAAGTTATTAATTACACTTTGGATGGTGTATCATTACTCCCAGTCACTACATGTTTAGTCGTCCTTCCCATCTCTGTTGCCGGAGAGGAAGAAAACCGCTCAGGGATTTCACCATGAGGCCAATGGTGACTTTATAACAGTTACAGGGTTTAGTGGCTGTGATAGGAGAGAACTGAGGATGGATTAATAACATTGTATACTGAACAAAAATATAAACGTAACATCCAACTGCATTACCGTTCATATAAGGAAATCAGTCAATTGAAATAAGTCCATTAGGGCCTAGTCTATGGATTTCACATGACTGGAAATACAGCTATGCATCTGTTGGTCACATACCTTAAAAAAAGGTAGAGCCAAGGATGAGAAAACCAATCAGTATCTGTTGTGACCACCATGCTGCGTGACACATCTCCTTCGCATAGAGTTGATCAGGCTGTTGATTGTAGCCTGTGGAATGTTGTCCCACTCCTTCAATGGCTGTGCGAAGTTGCTGGATATTGACAGGAACTGTAACGTGCTGTCATACACGTCAATCCAGAGCATCCCAAACATGCTTAATGGGTGACTGGTCTGGTGAGTATGCAGGCCATGGAAGAACTGGGACACTTTCAGCTTCCAGGAATTGTGTACAAATCCTTGCGACATGGGGCCGTGATTATCATGCTGAAACATGAGGTGATGGTGGTGGATGAATGGCACAACAATTGGCCTCCAAGATCTCGTCACGTTATCTCTGGTCATTCAAATTGCAATCGATAAAATGCAGTTGTGTTTGTTGTCCGTAGCTTATGCCTGCCCATACCATAACCTGATCGCCACCATGGGGCACTCTGTTCACGTTGACATCAGCTAACGCTCGCCCACACGACACCATACACGTGGGCTGCGGTTGTGAGGCCGGTTGGAGGCACTGCCAAATTCTCTAAAACGACGTTGGAGGCGGCTTATGGTAGAGAAATTAACATAACGTTCTCTGACAACAGCTCTGGTGGACATTCCTGCAGTCAGCAATTGTACGCTCCCTCAAAACTTGAGACATCTGTGGTGTTGTGTGACAACTGCACATTTTAGAGGGGCCTTTTGTCCCCAGCACAAGGTGCACTTGTGTAATAATCATGCTGTTTAATCAGCTTCTTGATTTTCCACACATGTCAGGTGGTTGGATTATCTTGGTGAAATGCTCACTAACAGGGATGTAAACAAATTTGTGCAAAATGTTTATGGAACAATTCTGGGATCTTTTATTTCAGCTCATGAAACAAGGGACCAACCCTTTATATGTTGTTTATATTTTTGTTCAGCGTATTTACTACACAATACAAACTTAATTGACTGATTGAAGAAAAGGCTGTACAGAATAAAACATATTCCAAACCATGCACCAAACCTGTTTGCAACAAGGCACTAAAGTAATACTGAAAAATATACCTTAATATACAGCCTGGTCTAATAAACTAGACGTAACATATTAAAAATACATCCGGGACAATCAAAATAGTATATGTTATGTTTGGTATGGTTACATAAGACTTGCTTAAGGCAAAAACTAAAGTAGGGTGGTTTGTCGGGATGGGTGGGCATATAACGTGAACGTCTAGCAACCCAAAGGTTGCGAGTTTGAATTTCATCATGGACAACTTTAGCATTTTAGCTAATTAGTAACTTTTCAACTTCTTGCTACTTTTTAGTTACTTTGCAGCTACTTGGCATGTTTGCTAACCTTAAACCTTTTAGCTAAATCTAACCCTTTAACCTAACTTCTAAACGTAGCCTTAACCCCTAGCCTAGCTAACATAGCCACCTAGCTAGAATCTGTAATATATTGTACATTTTGCAAATTCGTAACGTATAATATGGATTGTAATTCGAAAAATATCATACAAAATAGGTGATGGACATCCAAAAATTAATACATACCAAGTGGAGGTATTGGATTTATGTACAGAATAATACAAAATGCTCTGAGACAAGGTTTGAATACAAAGTATTATGTTTGGGTCAAACCCAATATAACACATTACTGAGTACCACTTTCCATATTTTCAAGCATAGTGGTGGCTGCATCATGTTATGGGTATGCTTGTAATTGTTAAGGACAGGAGAGTTTTGCAGGATAAGAAAGAAATGGAATTGCACTAAGCACAGGCAAAATCCTAGAGGAAAACCTGGTTAATTTTGCTTTCCACCAGACACTGGGAGATTAATTCACCTTTCAGCCGGACAATAACCTAAAACACAAGGCCAAATCTTCGTTGCAGTTGCTTACCAAGAAGACGGTGAATGTTCCTGAGTGGCCGAGTTAGTTTAGACTTAAATCTACTTGAAAATCTATGGCAAGACCTGAAAATTGTTGATCAACAACAAATTTGACAGTGCTTAAAGAAATTTGAAAAGAATAATGGGCAAATGTTGCACAATCCAGATGTGGAAAGCTCTTAGAGACTTACCCATATAAACTCACACATGTAATTGTTGCCAAAGGTGATTCAAACATGTGTTGATTGAGGGGTGTGAATACTTGTGTGTGATAGTTTTCCATTTAATTTTCAATGTCTAAAAACATGTTTTCACTTTGTCATTATGGGGTATTGTGTGTAGATGGGTGAAATTTCAAACATTTAATCAATTTTTAATTCAGGCTGTAACAACAAAATGTGGAATTAGTCAAGAGGTATGACTACTTCCTGTAGGCACTATCTTATTTGTTTAACTTTTATCCGGAAAATGAGCATTTCATTGACGCTTTTCATTCCCATTTATATGAGCTACTCAGTCTGACGTGTACCCTTCTCTATGCCTCTGTCTTCAGGCTGGTGCTGAAATCTCCACTGTCCACCCAGAACAGTACGCCAAGCGATTTCGTGATTTCATCGCCAACATCTTTGCATAGCAGGACATTATAACCACCACTGATACAACCAACCTTTTCCCATTTAGATTGGATGGTTTGTATTGTTCTTTTGTTCTTTTTTACTTTGTTCTGGGACTTTCTGTCTTGTTTTTCTTCTGATGTACATTTATATCATGAAACATTGACCCAAAAAATCTAAACACACAGATCATGTTATTTTGATCTCACACTTTACTGTTTCCATTGTTGTAATGTATTACTGACTGATACATATTTATTTTTAGATTGATAAGATGAATGTGATTCCATATTGATAAGCACTCTTGACTGACTTTGTAGCAAAAGGGTACTTAGGCTAATACTGCTGCTTTGTGTCCTCAGAGAGATGTTACACTGAAAAGGATAGAATAGACTTAAAGGGACAACCTGGGATTGATATATCGACCACTTTGTTGTTTGTTTGAATCCCAGATTGCCCCTATAACCCAGTCAGTTGAAATCCTGGGTCGTGTCCATTAAGCACCAAACAGAAGGAAGTGGCGGGAAACTGGGAGGTGCTGTACTACCAATGACTAACTACCTGAACTTGTCCAATAAGAAATCACAACCTTGGATTGGTCTGATGTACTGAATATACTAATATAACTGGACATAGGAACATATCATTGTAGTGAACCCTACAGTAAATATCAGAGCAATTTGTCTCTGTCTTCTGGGATTTGCCATGAACGTCCCTCATCATCATCTCACATTGGCTCATGTGTAGCATTATGCTATCATGAGTAAACTTGGAACCAGACCCTGTTGTTGGACTGACAATGTCCTTTTGAATACCTTTTGGTGCCTCAAACTGAGTCATTTTTAAAGGACTTCTCAAGATCATTGTTATGGGGAATATAAGTATAATCATTCCAACTCCCTCTCACACATTGTCATGCCAAACATGTTTTCTTGACAATGACAGCAATGGACCAAGCTAGAATAAAAGATGAGTAGAGGTAGACGATGGTCTATGCTTGGTCAGATTTGACGACGACTATTATTATGACATTTGAAGAGACTCCACAGAAGAGTAGTATGTGTCACTCATAGAATATAGCACTACATTTCAGCTGCTTTATGCAATTTGATTGCCTTAAAGATGTGATGAGTTTTCTAGTATAGAAGTTGAATACATTGACGGGCTGAATAGTTACAGTATGAGTAAGTGAAGCCTTGTAACCATTGTGATTGCACGTCTTGTATTTTTGCAAATCAGCTTTTGGATCAAAATATATTTTACAAAGATTTTCTGAAATTGTTTTTTTTATATAGATTTTCCATTATAGCAGTCACACATACACATATCTCTTGGTGTGTGGTTAGTGGTACAGTTGATATGGTTGTGAGTTTGGTATTTTATTAGGATCTCCATTAGCTGTTGCGAAAGCAGCTACCTGGGGTCCACATAAAACATGGAACATGACATAATACAGAACATTAATAGACATGAACAGCTCAAGGACAGAACTACAGTACATACATTTCAAAATGGCACACAGCCTACATATCAATACAATATCTAGGTCACGTAGGGGAGCGAGGCATTGCTTTTTTGTGTTAGTTTGGTTAGCGTTACAGTTGATAGGGGAGGTTGGTTAGCGTTACAGTTGATAGGGGAGGTTGGTTAGCGTTACAGTTGATAGGGGAGGTTGGTTAGCGTTACAGTTGATAGGGGAGTTTGGTTAGCGTTACAGTTGATAGGGGGGTTTGGTTAGTGTTACAGTTGATAGGGGAGGTTGGTTAGCGTTACAGTTGATAGGGGAGGTTGGTTAGCGTTACAGTTGATAGGGGAGTTTGGTTAGCGTTACAGTTGATAGGGGGGTTTGGTTAGTGTTACAGTTGATAGGGGAGGTTGGTTAGCGTTACAGTTGATAGGGGAGGTTGGTTAGCGTTACAGTTGATAGGGGAGGTTGGTTAGCGTTACAGTTGATAGGGGAGTTTGGTTAGCGTTACAGTTGATAGGGGGGTTTGGTTAGTGTTACAGTTGATAAGGGAGGTTGGTTAGCGTTACAGTTGATAGGGGAGGTTGGTTAGCGTTACAGTTGATAGGGGAGGTTGGTTAGCGTTACAGTTGATAAGGGGGTTTGGTTAGCGTTACAGTTGATAAGGGAGGTTGGTTAGCGTTACAGTTGATAAGGGGGTTTGGTTAGCGTTACAGTTGATAGGGGAGGTTGGTTAGCGTTACAGTTGATAGGGGAGGTTGGTTAGCGTTACAGTTGATAGGGGAGGTTGGTTAGCGTTACAGTTGATAGGGGAGTTTGGTTAGCGTTACAGTTGATAGGGGGGTTTGGTTAGTGTTACAGTTGATAAGGGAGGTTGGTTAGCGTTACAGTTGATAGGGGAGGTTGGTTAGCGTTACAGTTGATAGGGGAGGTTGGTTAGCGTTACAGTTGATAAGGGGGTTTGGTTAGCGTTACAGTTGATAAGGGAGGTTGGTTAGCGTTACAGTTGATAAGGGGGTTTGGTTAGCGTTACAGTTGATAGGGGAGGTTGGTTAGCGTTACAGTTGATAGGGGAGGTTGGTTAGCGTTACAGTTGATAGGGGAGGTTGGTTAGCGTTACAGTTGATAAGGGGGTTTGGTTAGCGTTACAGTTGATAAGGGAGGTTGGTTAGCGTTACAGTTGATAAGGGGGTTTGGTTAGCGTTACAGTTGATAGGGGAGTTTGGTTAGCGTTACAGTTGATAAGGGGGTTTGGTTAGCGTTACAGTTGATAAGGGAGGTTGGTTAGCGTTACAGTTGATAAGGGGGTTTGGTTAGCGTTACAGTTGATAAGGGGGTTTGGTTAGCGTTACAGTTGATAAGGGAGGTTGGTTAGCGTTACAGTTGATAGGGGAGGTTGGTTAGCGTTACAGTTGATAGGGGAGTTTGGTTAGCGTTACAGTTGATAGGGGGGTTTGGTTAGTGTTACAGTTGATAGGGGGGTTTGGTTAGCGTTACAGTTGATAAGGGGGTTTGGTTAGCGTTACAGTTGATAGGGGAGGTTGGTTAGCGTTACAGTTGATAGGGGAGGTTGGTTAGCGTTACAGTTGATAGGGGAGTTTGGTTAGCGTTACAGTTGATAGGGGGGTTTGGTTAGTGTTACAGTTGATAGTGGAGGTTGGTTAGCGTTACAGTTGATAAGGGGGTTTGGTTAGCGTTACAGTTGATAGGGGAGGTTGGTTAGCGTTACAGTTGATAAGGGGGTTTGGTTAGCGTTACAGTTGATAGGGGGGTTTGGTTAGTGTTACAGTTGATAGGGGAGGTTGGTTAGCGTTACAGTTGATAAGGGGGTTTGGTTAGCGTTACAGTTGATAGGGGAGGTTGGTTAGCGTTACAGTTGATAAGGGGGTTTGGTTAGCGTTACAGTTGATAGGGGAGTTTGGTTAGCGTTACAGTTGATAGGGGGGTTTGGTTAGTGTTACAGTTGATAGGGGGGTTAGTTTGGTTAGCGTTACAGTTGATTGGGGGGTTACTTTGGTTAGCGTTACAGTTGATAGGGGGGTTAGTTTGGTTAGTGCTACCACTAGGGTTATTTGAGTATTACGCTGGCCACAGATAACAGGCTGAGCCCAACACACGGACTGGAGGAGGTCAGGAGGCATAATTCTGCTGACAGACCTCTTCCTGTTGCTTTAGGAAAAGAGAGGAATTGACAACTCTTAACAAAGGGACGTAAGCAGGATGGGCAGACTCAGGAGATAAAAAAATATCAGCCTTAAACTAACAGAAATGCTGACAACCCGGAGAGAGGTGGAAGTTGAAACACTGCGTTCAGAACATGTCCCATGAGCCTCAGCCAACACAAATGTCTTCCCTGTGCTGCTCCTTATCGCGCCGACCCCTGGAAGGCTGTGGTGGCTGTTGCCACTTGAACTCTTCAACAGAACAATAGTGCTGACTGCTCATTCATTTAGTTTGATTTATTTAGCCAGGATAGTCCACTCATTGACAATAGCCAGTGCTTTACAGGGAGCCCTGGGTCCCATAAAATCAATGAAAACAAACAAATTACACAGAAGTTAAATGGAGCTGATAGTGAGAACTGAAGTTATATTACAGCAAAAAAAGCACCAAATAAGTTGATGTAATGCTATGCCAATGATGTCAAGTGGTTTCCAAATGCTGATATCATGTCCTTTGCTTTGTCACCTAACCTGACAGGTGTTGACGACTTAATGATCTGACTCACTATTTCAATAGGAAAACTGACTAGGGGTGATTCCCGCCCAAATTCATAGCACTAAGTTCATAGATCGGCCAAAGGATGATGTTAATGCTACGGAGCTTTCGGGAGATACACCCCTTCCAAGGTAGATGAAACAATCCATTGACATGTTGTAAGTAAAATAATTGCCTACAACTGGCTGTACAGAGTGGCTGCCAAGCTACTGTAGTTGAAGTAGTGATTTCAAAGTGAGTGCTGAGACGAACATCACGGACCGGGAGAGATGGAGGGGGGTTGAGATTAAAGGGCTCTCTCACGCCAGTGAGGTTTGATGCTTCCAATGTCCCCCTACTCTCTGCTATTCATCACTCCTCTACGGCTAAAGGGGCTTCCTGGAATTGTCTTATGTTAAGCGGCTGTTTTTTTGGTTTATCACACAGCCCCTTCATACCAACTAAGCTGTGTTTTTACTGAAGTTTCATCTTAGAAAACAATTGGTAGAATTATAGAATTGTTGTTCGCCGCAGAATAACTGGACAGAGAAATTCAGAAACTATTCAGACCCCTTAACTTTTTTCACATTTTGTTTTACGTTACAGCCTTATTATTTTTTTTAATTCCTCAATCTACACACACTACCCCATAATGACAAAGCAAAAAACAGGTAAAAAATAAATAAATAAAAAATGAAATATCACATTTACATAAGTATTCAGACCCTTTACTCAGTACTTTGGGGCGGCAGGTAGCCTAGTGGTTAGAGCGTTGGACCAGTAACCGAAAGGTTATCCATGAGCTGACAAGGTAAAAATCTGTCTTCTGCTCCTGAACAAGGCAGTTAACCCACTGTTCCTAGGCCGTCATAGAAAATAAGAATTTGTTATTAACTGACTTGCCCAGTCAAATAAAGGTCAAATAAAAAACCTTTGAAGCACCTTTGTCAGCGATTACAGCCTCGAGTCTTCTTGGGTATGATTCTGTAAGCTTGGCACACTTGTATTTGGGGAGTTTTTCACCTTCTCTGCAGATTCTCTCAAGCTCTGTCAGGTTGGATGGGGAGCGTTGCTGCACAACTATTTTCAGGTCTCTCCAGAGATGTTTGATCGGGTTCAAATCTGGGCTCTGGCTGGGCCACTCAAGGACATTGAGACTTGTTCCGAAGCCACTCCTGCGTTGCCTTGGCTGTGTGGGGTTGTTGTTCTGTTGGAAGGTGAACCTTCGCACTGGTACCGTACAGTCTATGACCTGTGTGACTGGAGTCTTTGACGATGTTTTGGGCCTTCCTCTGAAACTGCCTAGCATATATGTCTTGGATGGCAGGAAGCTTGGCCCCAGTGATGTACTGGACCGTACACACTACCCTCTGTAGCGCCTTTCGGTCGGATGCCGAGCAGTTGCCATACCAGGCGGCGATGCAACCGGTCAGGATGGTCTCGATGGTGCAGCTGTAGAACTTTTTGAGGATCTCAGGACCCATGCCAAATCCTTTCAGTCTCCTGACTGGTAAAAGGTGTTGTCGTGTCTTCTTCACAACTGTCTTGGTGTGTTTAACCATGATAGTTTGTTGGTGATGTGGACAACAAGGAACTTCAGCCCCGTAGATGTTAATGGGGGCCTGTTTGGCCCTCCCTTTCCTGTAGTCCATGATCAGCTCCTTGGTTTTGCTCACGTTGAGAGAGGTTGTTGTCATGGCACCACACTGCCAGGTCTCTGATCTCCTCCCTATAGGCTGTCTCATCGTTGTCGGTGATCAGGCCTACAACCTGTTGTCATCAGCAAACTTAATGATGGTGTTGGAGTTGTGCTTGGCCACACAGTCGTGGGGTGAACAGGGAGTACAGGAGAGGACTAAGCACGCACCCCTGAGGGGCCCCCGTGTTGAGGATCACCGTGGCAGATGTGTTGTTGCTTACCCTTACCACCTGGGGACGGCCATCAGGAAGTTCAGGATCCAGTTGCAGAGGGAAGGTGTTTAGTCCCAGGGTCCTTAGCTTAGTGATGAGTTTTGTGGTCACTATGGTGTTGACCACTGAGCTGTTGTCAATGATCAGAATTCTCACATAGGTGTTCCTTTTGTCCAGGTGGGAAAGGGCAGTGTGGAGTGGGATTTGAGATTGCGTCATATGCGGATCTGTTAGGGCTGTATGCGAATTGGAGTGGGTCTAGGGTTTCCGGGATGATTGTGTTGTGACCCATGACCAGCCTTTCAAAGCACTTCATGGCTTTGAAAGGAAACATGCTTTCCTGCTTTCCATGCTACACCACATGGAAACGTGGTGATTTAGGCAGGTTTACCTTCGCTTTCTTGGTCACAGTGATTATGGTGGTCTATTTTTTTATTTGACCTTTTATTTAACTAGGCAAGTCAGTTAAGAACAAATTTTTAATTTCAATGACAGCCTAGGAACAGTGGGTTAACTGCCTTGTTCAGGGGCAGAACGACATATTTTTACCTTGTCAGCTCGGGGATTCAATCTTGCAACCTTTCGGTTACTAATCCATCGCCCTAACCACTAGGCTACCTGCCGCCCCCCGTCTGCTTGAAGCATGTAGGTATTACAGACTTGGTGAGGGAGAGGTTGAAATTGTCAGTGAAGTGAGTACACGTCCTGGTAATCCGTCTGGCCCTGCGGCCTAGTGAAAGGTGAACTGTTTAAAGGTCTTGCTTACATCGGTCGTCTGGAACTGCTGGTGCTCTCCGTGCATGCTTCAGTGTTGCTTGCCTTGAAGCGAGCATAAAAGGCATTTAGCTTGTCTGGTAGCTCACGTCACTGGGCAGCTCGCGGCTGGGTTTCTCTTTGTAGTCCGTAATAGTTGCATGCCCTGCCACATCCGACGAGCGTCAGAGCCGGTGTCGTAGGATTCAATCTTAGTACTGTATTGACATTTTTCCTGTTTGAGGGCATAGCAGGATTTGTTGTAAGCGTCTGGATCAAGTATCTCTGTACTTTCCTCCGTTGACTAGTCTACCAGTCCCTGCCGCTGAATAACATCCCCACAGCATGATGCTGCCACCACCAAGCTTCACCATAGGGATGGTGCCAGGTTTCCTCCAGATGTGACTCTTGGCATTCAGAGATGGTTGTCCTTCTGGAATATTCTCCCATCTCCACAGAGGAACTCTGGAGCTCAGGCACAGTGACACCTCCCTGACCAAGGCCCTTCTCCCCCGATTGCTCAGTTTGGCCAGGCGGTCAGCTCTAGGAAGGGTCTTAGTGGTTTCAAACTTCTTCCATTTAAGAATGATGGGGACCACTGTGTTCTCTGGGACCTTCAATGCTGCAGAATTATTTTGGTACCATTCCCCAGATCTGTGCCTTGACACAATCCTGTCACGGAGCTCTTTGGACAATTCCTTTGACCTCATGGCTTGGTTTTTGCTCTGTCAACTGTCAACTGTGGGACCTTATATAGACAGGTGTGTGCCTTTCCAAATCATGTTACCACAGGTGGACTCCAATCAAGTTGTAGAAACATCTCAAGGATGATCAATGGAAACAGGATGCACCTGAGCTCAATTTTGAGTCTCATAGCAAACGGTCTGAATACTTATGTAAATAAAGTATTTGTTTTTCATATTTAATACATTTGCAAATCTGTTTCCGCTTCATCATTATGGGGTATTGTGTGTAGACTGATAAGAAAAACATTTATTTAATCAATGTTTGATTTAACAAAATGTGGAAAAAGGCAAGGGGTCTGAATACTTTCCAAATGCACTGTATTTACCGCTTACTTTATATGTGAAGGAAATATAAAGGGTTGATAGAGGAGCATACAATATGTGTGATGTACTAAGCAACAATGCTAAGTTTGCAGCTGTTATGGAGGTAATGGTAGAGATTCTAGGTAAGCTGCTTTCCCTGTTTCACCCAGTCACGCTGACACCGTAACAGCTTTTCAAATGGCACCGTACTACCTATATAATGCATTAGTTTTAAACAAGGCAATAAAAAGTACTCCACTAAATTGGGAATGGGGAGCTATTTGGGACACAGGCCAGTATTTGCCCCCTGGCAGCTCCACAGTCAAGGCTTTCCTGCTCTTCTCCACACTACCAACCCCCACCCCCCTCCTTAGGATGTCCTGTCAACTCTGGCACTGAGAAGACAGGACGGGGGAGGAGAGGGCTTTGTCTGTCAGTCCAGTCAGCCTGAACTAAGCACAGATTCTCCAGGACCCCAGAGCCAGTCCAGCCTCCTCGCTCCTCCAAGCCTCAGCTAACTCCCCAGGCAGGCAGATCACCAGAACCCCCTGCCCTGAGGGACCTTTCCTAACCACTCATCATCTATCACCAGGTTCTCCTCGCCACAGCACATCAAGGTACTGTATGTATCACAACAGTACAGCTTCCTGCTGTTCTTTACCTCTAGTAGAATTTAACGATTTGAGTTTAGACTTGATACACTAAGAGTGAAAAATGAAAAACTTAATTTGTGAATATTTATTATTTAATTACCTCATTATGATCTACATAAAGTCATGTATTCATGCATTTTTTGGCTGTAACATTATGATAAGAGGAAAACTGGGGGGAGAACAGCAAATTATGATTATCTCAAATTAGCTGGTGCACACATACGCCATAGTGTCTGACTTTGTCTCAGGTTCATTAAAAAAATAAACTATATATATATATATATATATATATATTTGTGCACCAGCTAAGGATATATATATCCTTCATGACAATTCTCTGGTGTGAAATGCTCCTCACATTTCATCTTGCAGCTCAGAACCAGACAGAAATGCATGTTTCACCACTGCGTGTCCTCCACTGTTTACATTATGTCTGACTTTAATCTGATTACCAATTCTAAACTCCTAACACGGCTAACAATTTCCTCTGCTTTCAATAGACAATGAACGAATTTGACTTGCACAACTCCTCGTTAAATTTCTTCAATGGCACGCCCTGGTTCGTCTACGAGTGCACCCTCAATCTGGATAAGGACTATCAGCGGATCGCCTTGTTCCTGCTCTACCTGCTGCTGTTCATGGTGGGGCTGGCTGAAAACACCCTGGTGGTCTGGGTCAATTGGCGCCGGCGACACTCGGCCAACGGCGTCTTGTTCTGCGTCATCAACGTGAGCTTGTCGGACCTGATGGTGGTTCTGATGTTGCCCTTCTACATGCTGGAGGTGACCATGGACAAGGTATGGCTGTGGGGCCGCTTCCTATGTAAAGTCACCCACCTCATCTACGTGATCAACTTCTATAGCAGCTCCTTCTTCCTGGCCTTCATGACCCTGGAGCGCTACCTGTCCCTGTCCAGGCCCTCGTCTCCTGCCTGCTTCCCCGTAGCCAGACGTCGCCGCTGGCTACTCTGCGGTGGTCTCTGGCTCCTCTCCCTGTTCCTGGCTCTGCTGGAGAACGTCCACATGGACCTGCTGGAGTGGGACGAGCCGGGCTGCTACATGCTGCCAGAGAACAACTACACTGAGTGGTTTGTCTCCGTCTCCTTCCTCTGCCTCATCTTCCAGTTCCTGGGCCCGGCCTCCATCATTGTCACCTGTAACATCTTGATAGCCCGAGCGGTGCGCTCCGCTCCAGACGTGCAGGGAAAACGGGACGTCTGGCTGGTGCATGTGTACTCCCTGGTGTTTGTCCTCTGCTGGCTGCCGTACCACATTGTCTTGTTCCTGATGATGGTGGATGATCTGGACCCTCACGTGTTCAGCTGCAACACAGTGGAGGTGCTCTATAACTCCTACGGTGTGGTTGAGGGCCTGTCGCTCTTCCACTGCATCGCCAACCCTGTCCTTTACAACTTCCTCAGCAAGAGCTTCCGTTCCAACCTGATCAACGCTGTGGTCCACTATGTACCCAGGGAGTTCCCAGGAGGGTCGAATCCCCAAGAAACTGCACCCAACGCAGGAGGACCAGACACTAGGAAGAAGGAATGCAAGCTTAGCAACATGAGCACCAGTCACTCTGATGTTGCTGGGTTGTAGAAAAAGGAAGCACCACAGTGTCACATTGAGACTTAACTAGCCATCATCACCGAAGGACAATGGAGGAAAGGGGAACTCGAAAGCTGTTACTGAAGCGTGTGCTGCCTTCACAGGCTAGACATGTCACAAGACAAGGTTTCTTAGTCTGACTCTCTTGGGTCCAGATTGTTCACCCTTCTCCCAAAGTGTACACTTGCACACTTTAATTTCAAAGTATTTGATTGGTGTAAGCATTGGCTGAAGGGAATTTATTACATTATAAAACAAAAGAAAACATGACCAGCAGTGTGCAAGTACACATTTATGGAGAATTGTGGAGAATCAGGATTCAGCCTTGGTCACTAAGAAATAGTAATGTAAATGATGGGCTCTCTGTTCCTCTCATCTGTCTCCCATTTTCTCTTTCAGCACATCAATAATGTTGTAAACAGAGGAAGGAAAGAAACGCTTTCGGATTTTTTTCTTTGAACTTCCACAGGAACTTGTGGCACCAATATCTAGGAACTTCTGGAGGACAGAATGAGTCATTACATCGCTGGGTGAAGAGAAGCTTCCTCGCAAATAAACATTTTCCTCTGTGTAACATAGATGAGATTTAAAACTTATAACTACTGAGTATAAACAACTTGTAAAATTGAAATGCAACTGCTAAATGTAAAACATTTTGATTACACAAACATATAAACAGATCTTAATTTCCACAGCAACTTTTTTTTTCTGCTGAATTTGTAAATGTGTTGAATAAAAGTATTTCAAACAGGATGATTGTGTTAATATCAAAATCAACTTCCCCTTTTGATTATTTACGATAGGGAAAAATAAAGGCAAGATTATGAATAGCTCCCGTAGTAGGAGGCAGGTAGCCTAGTGTTGAGCCAGTAACCAAAAGGTCGCTGGTTCAAATACCTGAGCCAACAAGGTTAAATTAACTGTTAACGTGCCCTTGAGTAAGGCACTTAACCCTAATTTGCTACGGGCTGCCTTACTACAATGACTGACCTTTCAAAACATCACATTTCCCTGCACCTATCTGGTGTGAAACATTTTTGATGGGCTGGTTTCCCAGAGATTAAGCATAGTCCTGGACTAAATAGCACTTTCAATGAATATTCTCCATGAAATAAACTTTTCAGTCCAGGACTAGGTTTAATCTGGAAAACATCTCTTAAATGTTAGAACTTTTATTTTATGCAGACCTGGGTAAAATTATATTTGATTAGTTACTTAAATACTTATTTTCTGTTTGAGTATTTTCAAATCTGTCCCAAATCAACATTGAACGTATTTAAATTTCCTATAAATAGCCTACTATTTTTAAGTATTTAAGTACTTATTTTCAAATGCATGGGTTATTAAATGCATTATAGTGTGAGTATTTCCAAATACATTCCAATATTCAACTACTTGTCTTTTCAAATAAATATCTAAATACTTCCAAATGTCTGAAAGTAATATAAAAAAATACCCTGAGTATTATTTCAACACAGGTCTGATTGTACAAAATCAGTCCTCATTTTTTAGTTGAATACTTGCCTAAGTTTGCTTTCACTGGGAAGTCCGGAAGGAATTTTATGTTGGTTTAACGATGTTGACATGGTAATAAGAGGGAGAAAAGGCTTAGGTTTCACTTCACATACAGCACAATGGGAGGAAGCAGCATACCAAGAACAGAACAGCATTACAGGTTCAAAGGTCACCAGTCCCAAAGCAGGATCTAGATAAACACACATTGTGCATAAATGCATATGCATCATTAAAATGTAATGATGAATGTATTCTGTGGCAGCAAACATAACAGATCAAATACAATAAATAAAAAAACAAAGCTTTAGGGTTAGGAGCGAAAAGTAACTAGACAGTGAGATCAACATTTTCTTATATTTACTTTATTCTTTCCAGAACTAGAAACGAGATATAAAGGCCAACGTTGATAGTTCTCATTAAAAAAAAGTAGATAAAATAAATAGAATAAATAGTTTAATCCGACTGATGAGGTGAGACACCAAATAGTTGTTTAAATGTCATCATGCCCAAAGTGAGCACTTGAAGGACCACAAGTCTACAAAACACAATACTCATAACGTAGTGCCTTTGAAATGCTGAGACAAGGCAGATTTCCTGTGATTTTTAAAACTCTTGCGTGACTAAATGGCACTCTGGTTGGAAACTACCGTTCATACCATCTGATCAGTAACACATATGAACTACTATATAATGTCTGCATTATGGTCTATCACTACATAAATGCTTTGAGGAAGATGTACCTAAATGGTTTCCTAGGGAACAGATACAGCAAGGCCTCATTCATCCTCCCATTCTTCAGTTACAAAGTATGATGGGTCCGGTACACTTAACCCATGTTAATGGGTACATAGGCTTGGTGCAGCGTGGCAAATATTGTTTCACTCAGACATACATGAATGGTCTGTCACATGTTTAATATAAAAATGGATGTACATGTAACTGACAAAATGCGTACAGTGATAGAAAAATGTTATTCATTTTTTGTAAAACTGAGTAATAAGACACTTAAGACAACGTTTGACTGCAACTTAGGAAAAGCCAATGGACTTGCGTTGAAAACAGTCAGTAAACAGTAGCACGTCCTTCCTTCCATAGACCACAATAGATATACTGCCACCAAGTGGCTAAGCTTCTTCCAAGAAAGATGACCTTTCCGGCTACACTATGCTACAAAACAGGTCTCTTCGATCCATAATACCATCTGAAATACAGACATAAAACAAGTGAAATACATTCTACACGGCTATAGATATGGTCCACAACCAGAAAGAGGTATTGAACGCGAGTGGAAAAGAGGGAGAGAATGGACGAGAGACAGGCAGACAAAGAGATGGAGGGAAGAAAAGGAAGTGAAAGACACCAGCTGATCAGGTGTCCAGGGCGGGGAGGGGTTCTTTGGAGTGGTCGTTGTACATGAAGGTCTGCTCTATGTTGAAGTCTGGAGGCAGGTGGTCCTTGTGGACGTCCATGTGGGAGGACACCAGCTTGAGCGTGGAAAAGTAGAGGCCGCAAATGGTGCAGCGGTACATGAGTGCCCCGGCGTGGGTCTTCAAGTGGCAGATCATGGTGGAGCGCCCTCGGAAGAACCTCAGGCACACCTTGCACTGGTACGGCTTCTCCCCAGTGTGGATGCGCAGGTGGTAGGTGAACTCGCCAGAGTGGGCAAAGCGTTTGCCACAGAAGCGACAGCGGTACCATTTCTCCCGGGGGATGGTGCCACCCATGGAGTTCCCATTGGACAGGAGGCCTGTGGGAAAGCCAGCCGCCACGGCCCCCTGGAGCAGCTTGTCTGAGAGGCTGAAGGAGCCCAGGCCGAAGCCCATGTTGCCCAGCTTCCCCAGGCTGCCTGCCTCCAGGGGGGAGGAGGAGGAGCAGGAGGAAGGGTACTCTATCTGGTCAGCCTTTCGTTTCCCTGCCCACCCCTGGCTGCCCTGGGCCTCGTTGGTGTGAAAGCTCAGGTGGTACTGGAAAGCTGAGGCAGAGCGGAAGGTCTGTGGGCATAAGAAGCAACGCAGCTCCTCCTCTCCCTCTGGTCCGGCTGCTTTATGAGCCCTCATGGCCTCTCTGTCAGTGGCGGCCTCCTCAGCATGCAGGAACATGTGTCTGTCCAGCAGAGGGCGATCTAGGAAGCCGCAGGCACAGAGCGGGCAGGAGTAGACTGGCAGGGAGAGGTGGGTGAGGGCGTGCCACAGCAGGGCACATAGGGAGGGCTGGGGCAGCTGGCACACACCACAGCTCAGTGACTGGATGGACACATGACTCAGCAGGTGATCCCTGATGACCTGGGGAAAGGAGAGAAACAGTATGTCAACAATACAAGGAGGGAAAATAGATGTCATAGCCACCTCGATGCAATAGGTGTGCTCGAGTTCAATGCAGCTATGTCAATCTATATATTTTACCGTCGCCATTAGCCAAAACGCAAAATCACTCAGGAAAAGTGGAGCAAACCAAACTGACCTGGAAGTCCTTGGTGAGGGCTTTGTTACAGACAGCACACTGCAGCTCTCCGTTGTGCCCCTGGGTAGCGTTGTGGAGCTGACTGGGGAGGGTGTACCTGGCTGCAGCTTGGCGCCGGTGGCGTACCAACTTGGCCTGGCTGTTGAACTGGAGATGACACATGTCACAAGAGAACACCACATGGGACAAGGCGTGGGTGATGCTGGCGCCACGGTCTCCGGGGAAAGATGCCCCACACACCCTGCAGGCCCCTGTCTCAGAGAGGTGGGTCTCTGCGTGGGCCCTCAGGGAAGCAGAGTCGGCCAACAGTGCCATTCCACAGGCTTTACACGCCATTATACCCTGAACCGATGAAACCTGGCCAGTGTTCACACCCCCTGTACTGACCGCTGCTCCGTTCTCCACACACACCAAGTCCTCATCTTCATCCTCCTCCTCATCTTCCTCCTCCATGTAGTTCTCGCCATCGCTCAACTCAATGATCTCTCCAGCCAGCTGTCGCCACTGGTCCACTCCTCCATCAGTCCCTTCTTCATCTCCCTGCAAATGCTCTCTCTCTTCCTCGTTTTCTTCATCATCGTCTTCATCATCCTCCACCCCCCCAAAGATGACCCCTGCATGGTCAGAGCTCACACCTCCCACCCCAGCCTCCACCACTCCCATCTGCAGGCTGTCCAGGGGGTCTCCAGAGGAGGACGAGGGGGCCTCCCTCACCCCACAGATGTCCCCTCCCAGCTGGGCTGACGAGTCGGGGTAGGAGCAGGAGTCAGATACACATGGAGGTACAGAACCAGCCCTACTCCCACTAACTACCATCTGTTCCTCCTCACCGTTATCAACCCCGTCTCCCACCACCACCTCCTCAGTCTTCAGCTGCAGGGGAGGTCCAGGTGTAGCATCAACAGCTACAGTGGACATGTCTACTGAACTCTGCTGATCTCCTGTCAGCTGTACCCGTTTGTCTTCGGCCATCTGTCCATAGCCCAGGTGAGACTGGACGTCCTCTGCTTTGAGGGACAGGGACAGAGGGGCTGTGTGTCCACCACCCCGGCCCAGCCTGGCCACCCTGCTGCCCTGGGGGAGAGGTGAGGGGGCCGCCGCTGGAGTAGGAGCAGCCGAGGGACCAGCAGATGATGACAGGGAGGAACAAGACGCTGCAGAGGATGAGCACACGGATGACCCAGCAGCAGTAGCTGCAGCAGCAACCATGTCAGGGTCCAGGTCTCCATCCACCACACAGTCTGCAGAGCCAGAGCCCGGTTGCTGCAGGTCAGGAAAGGTAGCGTGACAAGCCCTCACCAGCTCTCTCACACCCAGCCTCTCTGCCAGCTCATACAGCACTCCTACATCTATCAGGTCTGTGAAAATCTCTCCAGTGTAGATGAAAGTCAGCACCTTCTCAAAATTGGCCGGGGACACAAAATCCAGAGTGTACGTTGTCGTGGCTCCTGAGGTTCCGACCTGGGTCCCCCTGCCCGAGAACAGGCTGCGGAAGTGGGTTCCGGCGCACGCGAGCACGGCGCGGTGCGCTGCAAAGGCGCGGCTCCCCACCTGGAGGATGACATCACAGAAGAGGCGGGACAGGCGGCAGCGGTTGAGCTCGGCGAGGAGGCCAGCGGCGTGGCCTGAGCCCTGCAGCCGAATCCTCATCGCTCCCTGGCGGTGTTACTCAAATCCCAACTAGGAGAAGAGACAAGGGGAAGCCAACAGCGTCATTGTCTAGCCTAAATCAGTCCGCAATAACATAATCCAGTTTCAAGCGCCATTGATTGATTGTGAGATTAAGGGGAGTGCAGCTTTGTCGAGTGCCATGCTTGTAAAACAAATATATAATACTTATTGAACTAACAGGTAGATATTAGAGCTCGAATACATAATAAACTAGGGAAACATTGTAATGTTTCAAGTTTCATTGAATGCTAATTTGTTAGGCTATCTAGCTTGCCAGCTAACGCTAGCTGCTCATCAGTTTTCTACGTTTGCCATGATCCAATTCCAAACTCTACAAAATGCAAACCTCTAAACACCTTTCTACAAGGATAGACAAAGTCTTTCATAAATCATGTTGATATTATATTCTTTACCAATAGAAGGCAGTATATTCGACCATTTAGTCAACGTTTTCGATAGCTTCCTTTTTTATTATCGGTCGTTTCCAGTCGCACAGCAATGACGTAAAACAAAATAATGCCTGGAAGGCTGCTTGAAAACCAAATATTTGGCAGTATTGCCCCCCAGCGGTTGGATGACAGTGGCACACAGGAGCCAGAGGGCCATAAAAACAGACTTTTACTTTTGGGGATATTTTATTTATTTTACTTACCGTTCATAGACGTTTCAAATAGAAACAGTGAGAAAAATAGATGACAAATAGATACATTGTAACAAATAACAAACAGAAAATGGTTGAAAGTATACAGTCAGATAAAATCCTATGGTCTATTGATAAAGTACTCTGAAAATCAAAGAAAACAATTGCAGTCAATTTTGTTGAATTGTAAATGTTACCCTGCATGGCTACAAACAAGTCTTAGATGTTCCAGCAGGCAGAATTACATAAAAGTACAGTATATATTACAAAATCATTATAATCGGTCATTGTATGTCAGTATGACTTCTCAATATTGTAAAACAGGCAAATGTATTATCTAAACAGATATAGTTTGTTACAGATTTAACCCACATATTTTCTCATTTGTTTGTATTTGTAAACAGACAACCATTGACAATTTCAGCAATATATTTGCCATTAAAAATTGAATGAATATTGCTTTTTTAGTTGCTTGATATGTTCTCTTTCTGTGCTTTACTTTTGTAAGTGGAGTACTTTCTTTATATTCTTGTTACCTTCCTCACTTTCAAAACCACATCCATAGAAGCTTTTTTCACCAGCCTTTGTGTGCTACCATGGCCGTTAAAGATACGCAACCCTCTTCCTGGAATTGGTATGAGCCAGGCTGCTGAGGCTGGAAGTGCTAGGTCTACGGGAGACACCAAGTGTGGGTCAATTAGGTGAGACCTCGTTAGGGCAGCCATGTTGCAGGAGGATGTCAGCACACTCTTTGCTCCCAGTTTTTCTAGCCATGGTCATGGCTGTCCGGCCCTGAGGATCCCTGGCCTTCACATCACTTCCATACTGCAGGGAGGGAGAGATTGAACAATTCACCATTTACACTCTGTATAAAATTACCCCAAAATATAATCATTGAGAATATGTGAATTAATTCATTCATTATTTTCATGTGACAACACTTGACTTGGGCTAAAGGCCAACAATTTGTGTCCGGTGCTTGGGGAAGATCATCATCAACAAATAATTTGTCGAGACCAGGGCCTTACCCAGACTAGCAGCTGTGTCATTACGACATCACCCAGCTGACAGGCAGCGTGCAGGGAGGTGTGAGGCTGTGGCTGTGAGGGTGTTCCTCCGTTGGCCAGGGCAGTGTTGATCTGCTCCTTGTTGCTGTGGGCCAGGAGCAGTAGGAGCCTGGGCAAATCCCTCTCTGTCACCGCGGATAGCAGACACACAGACATCGCAGTGTCGCCTGGGCCTGTGGGGCTTGGAGCAGGCAGGGGTGCCACAAACACACGCTGCTCGTATTTTGCACGGATCCATGATTCTCTCTCCTCTCTGTGAGAGAGACACAAGCATACAGGTGAGTTACCACGGAAACTGCTCATGGATCAAGAGAGAGATCTCTGTGGCAACATACAGTATCTTCCAGGACGTGTGCTCCGGACGTGTGCTGACCAACTGGCAGGTGTCTTCACTGACATTTTCAACATGTCCCTGATTGAGTCTGTAATACCAACATGTTTCAAGCAGACCACCATAGTCCCTGTGCCCAAGAACACGAAGGCAACCTGCCTAAATTACCACAGACCCGTAGCACTCACGTCCGTAGCCATGAAGTTCTTTGAAAGGCCGGTAATGGCTCACATCAACAACATTATCCCAGAAACCCTAGACCCACTCCAATTTGCATACCGCCCAAACAGATCCACAGATGATGCAATCTCTATTGCACTCCACACTGCCTTTTCCCACCTGGACAAAAGGAACACCTATGTGAGAATGTTATTCATTGACTACAGCTCAGCGTTCAACACCATAGTACCCTCAAAGCTCATCACTAAGCTAAGGATCCTGGGACTAAACACCTCCCTCTGCAACTGGATCCTGGACTTGCTGACGGGCCAACCCCAGGTGGTGAGGGTAGGTAGCAACACATCTGCCACACTGATCCTCAACACAGGAGACCCCCAGGGGTGCGTGCTCAGTCCCCTCCTGTACTCCCTGTTCACCCTAGACTGAGTGGCCAGGCACGACTCCAACACCATCATTAAGTTTGTAGACGACACAACAGTGGTAGACCTGATCACCGACAACAAAGAGACTGCCTATAGGGAGGAGGTCAGAGACCTGGCCGGTGCCAGAATAACAACATATCCCTCAACGTAACCAAGACTAAGGAGATGATTGTGGACTACAGGAAAAGGAGGACCGAGCAGGCTGCTGAGGCTGGAAGTGCTAGGTCTACGGGAGACACCAAGTGTGGGTCAATTAGGTGAGACCTCGTTAGGGCAGCCATGTTGCAGGAGGATGTCAGCACACTATTTGCTCCCAGTTTTTCTAGCCATGGTCATGGCTCATCAACGGGTCTGTAGTGGAGCAGGTTGAGAGCTTCAAGTTCCTTGGTGTCCACATCACCAACAAACTAGAATGGTCCAAACACACCAAGACAGTCGTGAAGAGGGCATGACAAAGCATATTCCCCCTCAGGAAACTAAAAAGATGTTCTCTCTACTACCGCATGGCAAGCGGTACCGGAGTGCCAAGTCTAGGACAAAAAGTCTTCTCAACAGTTTTTACCCCCAAGCCATGAGACTCCTGAACAGGTAATCAAATGGCTACCCAGACTATTTGCATTGTGTGCCCCCCCCAAACCCTCTTTTACGCTGCTGCTACTCTCTGTTTATCATATATGCATAGTCACTTTAACTATACATTCATGTACATACTACCTCAATTGGCCCGACCAACCAGTGCTCCCACACATTGGCTAACCGGGCTATCTGAATTGTGTCCCGCCACCCACCACCCGCCAACCCGTCTTTTACGCTACTGCTGCTCTCTGTTCATCATATATGCATAGTCACTTTAACCATATCTAGGTGTACATACTACCTCAATCAGCCTGACTAACCGGTGTGTGTATGTAGCCTCGCTACTGTATATAGCCTGTCTTTTTACTGTTGTTTTTATTTATTTTCTCACCTATTGTTCGCCTAATACTTTTTTTGCACTATTGGTTAGAGCCTGTAAGTAAGCATTTCACTGTTGTATTTGGCGCACGTGACAAATAAACTTTGATTTGATTTGATCATCTGCAACACATTCTTGGATTCAACTATTTAAATCTTATTCTAGTCAAATAATGGTCTTCATTGGACAAAAATATTGGCTTTTCTTTTGAACTCTCACGAAACAGGTGACCATAAATAAAGCATCCAGATGTTTCCTATCTATTACACTGAACCAGGACCCTCACCGTGTGGCGTTGGGTGTGGGTTTGTGTCTGCCCTGGGTGTGGCATTCCCAGATGCTATTGGCCAAGTGGTTGCCGATGGCAGTCAGGACCTGTGTCAGCTCCCTGGGCCAGTCATCCAGGTCCAGAGAACGGACGCGGGACAGGTGTGTCCCAAGATTACGGTGGATCCCTGAACACTCGATGCAGATCAACGCCCCCAGGTTGAGGCTGGCCCATGTGGGGTCTGGAGAGGACATCCAAACCAGAGCAGAGGTCGAGAGTAAGGGATTGAGTAAAATAAAGGCTGCGTCTAACGTAATCAATCATTTTGCACTAATGACTCCTTTTTCATTACTACTGAAAAAAATGAATGGCTGTATCTGGTAGATAGTCTAATACTGACCTCTTTGCACATGCATGGACATTGAATAGAATACGTTTTTAACTAGAGAGTTAGAGATATATATAAAGAGAGTGAGAGAGGAGGTCAAGTCTAGAAACCCACTTGGTGCTTCACAGTCCACACAGAAGCTGTTGCCCTTGGCATTGCGAATGGCCTGTATGGCCACCGCCTCACTCTGGCTGCTCCTCCGTGCCTATGAAAGAACACATAGTTGACATTTCACAAGTATGAAGTGGATGTGCATTGTGACTGAATACGTCTCTAAGGAATCAGCAACTTGGACCTCAACGCCTGTCAGTACACAGCCAATCAGCATTATCTTCACTCCCCAGTAGGGTTCCACAGGGAACATATATACATGTTATATACTATAAAACATTCAAAACAATTTAAACTGTTTCCATTTATATAGTCTATTATAAGAAATCAACTTTGAATACTATTTTTAAACAGTACATATTTCCACACATCCCAGGCTGCTGCCCAGTCAGTTCCTTGCCTTGTTCCTGAGGCTCTCACAGGATTGCAGGCTGGCCAGTATCTGGCTCTCTATGGCCGTCACCCAGGCATCTCTGTCCTCCAGACTCTGGGCCTCAAAGTGCCACGTCTGCCCCGTGCTGGACACGATGATGAAGCCAGTATTCTCCTCATCTACAAAGACACGTTGAAAATGTGATACCATTAGTCCGCCATATTTAGTAAGTTCAAATCCTAGTTTACACTTCTTTACAGTACATACACAAAAAGCACATGTAACCAGCATAAACACAGACTCACTTCATCACGATGAGATGTTCGCTGATCATTTTAAAAAAGGACACCGAGCCGGCAGACATTGTGCATGATGCAAAAAGTTGAAAAAGGGTGATTGAGAGAAAGAAAGTAACGAAAACCAACAACAAACCTTACAAATCACAGGTCAATCCAAAATGTCTAATACACTTGCTAGGTAGAGAGACAAACAGACAAACAGGCATAAAACAACAGGTAGATACAGTGAGCCAGTCAGCTCCTCACTGTTCCTTGTTGTTACCTGTCTTGTTATTGTTTCTCAAGGTACCAAAGCTTTTTAATTTCCACATTTTGTGCTTGGCTGCGGGGCAACAGCTTAGCCCAGATTAGCAGGAGATGAAGGAAAATAACAGCAAAATAGATTTATATAGAGTGCAGAATAATCTGGTAGAGATGTACAGTAGGAGGCCCAGTGCTCACCTTCAGCCTGTCCAATAGCTGTGTCGCCTTTCTGGTTCATACTCTTCTTCCTTGTTTTCTTCCTTTTGTCCATCATTGGAGAGGATTGACCATCTTTTACAAAAGGGGGACTGGTTGCTCCTTCAATAGCATCTGACATTGGGGTACAAAGATGAATAAAACACTGTTTGTTATGTGTTGAGGGAACTTGCAGCTCTGGTACTATCATGCTCCAAAGCCCACATTGACATACTGTATATTAGAAAAGTATTATTATTACATTTCTGACATACCAGCACTATGTGACTTGCTGGACAGTGTTGATGGACAACGTTTTACTCCTCTATCTCTGGGAGAAGACAATGCACCAGGCTGTTCTTCAACAGGCACAAGGCTTGGTGGTAACAATGGGGCACTGGCGCTCTCTGTGGGTGCAGCATCCTTGGCCACACCGTTCAGGCCAGGGGAGGGCCCATAAGGGGGGACTGCCCTTGGTGGGCGTTTCCCTGGAACCTTCACTGTGACACGCAGTAGGTCGATCTCTTTAGCGTGAGAATTCTGTATATAGTCCTGAAACCACCAAGATTATACCTGTTAAACTAGATTGATTTGCTAAATTTCACAAGACTAGAAATGAAATGGGTTTTTTTTTCTCGAAATATTGCAATTTTACTGTGTGTTACAGTTCTCAGCACAGTGAATTCTCACATCAAAATAGATTTCAACTAATTTAACATCATAAAAAATATATATACAGTGGGCCAAAAAAGTATTTAGTCAACCACCAATTGTGCAAGTTCTCCAATTAAAAAGATGAGAGAGGCCTGTAATTTTGATCATAGGTACACTTCAACTATGATAGACAAAAAGAGGAAAAAAAATCCAGAAAATCACATTGTAGAATTTTTAATGAATTTATTTCCAAATTATGGTGGAAAATAAGTATTTGGTCAATAATAAAAGTGTATCTCAATACTTTGTTATATACCCTTTGTTGGCAATGACAGAGGTTTTCACACACTGTTGCTGGTATTTTGGCCCATTCCTCCATGCAGATCTCCTCTAGAGCAGTGATGTTTTGGGGCTGTTGCTGGTTAACACGGACTTTCAACTCCCTCCAAAGATTTTCTATGGGGTTGAGATCTGGAGACTCGCTAGGCCACTCCAGGACCTTGAAATGCTTCATACGAAGTCACTCCTTCGTTGCCCGGGCGGTGGTTTGGGATCATTGTCATGCTGAAAGACCCAGCCACGTTTCATCTTCAATACCCTTGCTGATGGAAGGAGGTTTTCACTCAAAATCTCACAATACATGGCCCCATTCATTCTTTCCTTTACACGGATCAGTCGTCCTGGTCCCTTTGCAGAAAAACAGCCCCAAAGCATGATGTTTCCACCCCCATGCTTCACAGTAGGTATGGTGTTCTTTGGATGCAACTCAGCATTCTTTGTCCTCCAAACACGATGAATTGAGTTTTTACCAAAAAGTTATATTTTGGTTTCATCTGACCATATGACATTCTCCCAATCTTCTTCTGGATCATCCAAATGCTCTCTAACAAACTTCAGACGGGCCTGGACATGTACTGGCTTAAGCAGGGGGACACGTCTGGCACTGCAGGATTTGAGTCCCTGGCGGCGTAGTGTGTTACTGATGGTAGGCTTTGTTACTTTGGTCCCAGCTCTCTGCAGGTCATTCACTAGGTCCCCCCGTGTGGTTCTGGGATTTTTGCTCACCGTTCTTGTGATCATTTTGACCCCACGGGGTGAGATCTTGCGTGGAGCCCCAGATCGAGGGAGATTATCAGTGGTCTTGTATGTCTTCCATTTCCTAATAATTGCTCCCACAGTTGATTTCTTCAAACCAAGCTGCTTACCTATTGCAAATTCAGTCTTCCCAGCCTGGTGAAGGTCTACAATTTTGTTTCTGGTGTCCTTTGACAGCTCTTTGGTCTTGGCCATAGTGGAGATTGGAGTGTGACTGTTTGAGGTTGTGGACAGGTGTCTTTTATACTGATAACAAGTTCAAACAGGTGCCATTAATACAGGTAACGAGTGGAGGACAGAGGAGCTTCTTAAAGAAGAAGTTACAGGTCTGTGAGAGCCAGAAATCTTGCTTGTTTGTAGGTGACCAAATACTTACTTACTGTCCACCATAATTTGCAAATAAATTCATTAAAAATCCTACAATGTGATTTTCTGGATTTGTTTCTCTCATTTTGTCTGTCATAGTTGAAGTGTACCTATGATGAAAATTACAGGCCTCTCTCATCTTTTTAAGTGTGAGAACTTGCACAATTGGTGGCTGACAAAATACTTTTTTGCCCCATTGTATACAGTACCAGTCAAAAGTTTGGACACACCTACCCATTCAAGAGTTTTTCTTTATTTTTTAACAATTTTATACATTGTAGAATTATAGTGAAGACATCAAATCTAAGAAATAACACACATGGAATCATGTAGTAACCAAAAAAGTGTTAAACAAATCAAAATATATTTTAGATTTTAAGGTAATGATGGACTGTCATTTCTCTTTGCTTATTTGAACTGTTCTTGCCATGGTATTTTACCAAATAGGGCTATCTTTTGCATACCACCATGTCACAACACAACTGATTGGCTCAAACGCATTAAGAAGGAAATAAATTCCACAAATGAACTTTTAACAAGGCACACTAGTTAATTGATATGCATTCCAGGTGACTACCTCATGAAGCTGGTTGAGAGAATGCCAAGAGTGTGCAAAGTTGCCATCAAGGCAAAGGGTGGCTACTTTGAAGAATCTAACATCTAAAATATATTTTGATTTGTTTGACACTTTTTTGGTTATTACATGATTCCATGTGTGTTGTTTCATAGTTTTGATGTCGTTACTATTATTATACAATGTAGAAAATAGTAAAAATAAAGAAAACCCCTCGAATGAGTAGGTGTGTCCAAACTTTTGACTGGTTTTGTATATATTTGTGTAATCTGATAACTAAGATGAGATCATGTTACTGGTGTTGGTCTGGTTGATTGTGGTGTGACTTACATTGTGGCTGGGGTGATAGACCAGTGAGCCGTTGTTGGACAGAGTGACATATTTCTTCTTCCACTCTTTGTTCAGTGAGCTCCCACTCCGCTTTGATAGGATACTCTGTTACAAACAATGGGTTTAATGTCATTAGGTTCCCTTCCATGGCTGAGGAACTGGAAATAATCTATTCATTATACACAATATCCAGTGTGTGTCACACTGACCTGTTTGATAGCGATGGCCCGGCCACTGCCCACGTCACCTTTAGGGTCAACATTCTTTTCACTGCCACTGCCTCGACGGTTCTGAGAGAAGTTGTATCAACATTATAGGGTTAGAGATGAGAGTGTGACAGGTATAAATATGGACTGACACAAGTGTACAGGACAGATGCGAAACTGTGTGACTATTACTGTATGTTAAACTGTACATTTATTTTAGCTCTGTTTTCAAATCAGCTTGTTTTAATCATATGGCTCTTTGGAACATTGTTCCGCTGATGAAAGATTCCAATAATTTGATCACCAGAGATTCTGAGAACAGTAACTGACCTTGAACAGAGAGGTCCGCCGTTGAGGGATGTTTCTCATGGACCCTGAGGAGGTGATACTGCCACCACCCTCTACCGCTGCCACCGCCCCTGCCCCGCCCCGCAGCTCTCTGTGGCTGATCACAGGGGTGGAGGGTAGGGAGGAGGGGTAGCCACTATTCAGTCCTCCATTACTGACCTGAGAAGGAGAGGGGGGGACAGGGCGACAGACAGGGGGACAGACAGGGCGAGAGACAGGGGGACAGACAGGGGGACAGACAGTGGGATGGACAAGAGGGCAGACGGAGAGTGGCACAAGGAATACAGAGAGAAGATGGGGACAAATGAGATGAAACAGAGAAAACTAGACAAACGGACAAGTCAACATGCTCTTCCTCCTGAATAGATTTGGTATCTACTAGACTAAATCCTACATCTGTGGTTCCCAAACTTTTTGAACCATTCTTTGAATCCATCAAAGTCCTCTTTTAAGCCCCCAGATGAACAAAAAACATCCGCCTTGGGCCAATCAGTATAATTTTGTAAATGTCGGATCTCTATGGAAAGATACATAATTCACCCAAGTTTAATCGAAATTGGACCAGTGGTGTCTGAAATATCACGTGGGTTAGCTAGACTCATATTCCTGAGTATGTGTGCCAAATTTCCTCTCTGAGTCAAACAGATCAAGAGATATAAACATGTGCCTGTTATAGCGCCATCGTGTGGTCAACATGAATGTTCTTGCATATGTTGAATCTTCACAGTGTTTGCAACATGTGAACCAACTTTTGATACAATACGAATATCCTTGGCTGATTTGCATTTATGTGCATAGAATACGCCCTTGTGAATGTTTATTGGTCAATATTGGCCATGATGTTTTAGGTGCTAGTCTGGAAAATATTGCGTTGAGACATCTTTGTCCATAGCTGCCACGTAACAAGATTTGTGCAGATCGGTCATTCGGTGCCGAAAGAGTAGCCTTTTATGTGCTATGTGTTGGACCTTGTGGGTCCCTGAGACAAATTTGGTCCTTGTGAGGAGAGTGACCTATGTACCAAATGTCATGACTAGGTCAAATTGGGTGAGGGGTGTGACCTTTCAAAGTTTGCATTTTAAATATGTTGTGATAGCACAACCATCTAGCCAATCAGTGTAATTGTATAAATGGCAGCTCTCTATGGCAAGACGCATCATTCACCCAAGTTTTGTCAAAATCAGGCTAGTGCTGTCTGGGATATCGTACTAATGCAGGAGACAGATCCACAGTCCCCTCCCCGATTTTATTGTGGGTGACAACAATGTATCTAGCCACAGCTCAAGGTTTAGTCCTATAGGAGGAGCTACAGTACTGTAGCTGGTATCCACCTGTGGGTCCCTCTGCACTACAGTATTCATTTTCTGTCAACAACACAGAAGAGATAAGCCTGGGGAAAAGACAGATGTGAACAGTGTGAGGCATGTTACCTGTCCAGGGAAGGATGCTGACCCTGATGTGGAGCCCCCAGAATGACTGGGGGAGTTAGGAAGAGACTTGCAGGAGGCCAGGAACGCAGACTGTTTCTTCTGTGTGACTATTTTCTGGGCAGCTGAGAGGAGAGAGAAATACTGCACTAGTGAGATGGCACTAATCGCTCATTACTTCAGGATGTGAATTGTAGGTGTCAGGTAAGTAAGTACAGCTGTGCATCTCTGGTCAAACAATGATATAATCCTTTATGTAGAATGACATTGCTTTTAAATGATTTGTGAAGCATTTGTGTATAGTGCGACCGGAATGATTTATTGTGTTAAAACAATGGTAATGTGTCTGTACCTCAATGCTCAACGTCAGTTAACTCACCCTCCTGAAAAACCCGGTCTACGTTGAGCCCATAGGTGGCACAGGTCTCATAGAACACACAGTGCCTCACATCAACACATAGCTGCCGGGCACGCATGTCCTCAATCACACGTGGGTTGGTACTGCTGATTTTGTCTATAGAAAGAGGACAGAGGAGACCGTGGGGCTTCAGACACTGAGATTAAGTCATATAGGCTACAGTAGCTTGTACAGTATATGCTCACTTTCTTCCATCTAATTATATAAAATAAGACTAATGGTTCTGTAGATGCTATCCATCTGTCCTCTTACATTTCCCTGAACATATCCATCCATTTTCATTCCTCCATGTTCCGTACCTTGTGTCCCAACCACAACAAGTGGGATGTCAGCACGGCTGCGGTGTGTGTTGAGCTGGCTGTACAGCTGGTACACATCCTGGAAGCTGGCCTCATTCTCCAGACTGAACACAAGGACCACTGCATCTACCCAGTTACTGAACTACAGACAGAGATTTGGTAGGAGAGGGAAGAGAAGCGGGAGGCGAGAGGCGAGAGGGAGACAAGTGCCAGATGGGTCAGGATAAGGATTAAGATGAGTTGGTTAGATTGTAACTCTGTAATTATTTCTCAACTCATCATTGTGCATCAACAACAATGCAACAAGGTATACAGTGCATTTGGAAAGTATTCAGACCACTTCCCTTACAGCCTTATTCTAAAATGTATTAAATAAAAACATCAATCTACAGACAATACACCATAACGACAAAGTGAAAACAAGCTTTTAAGACATTTTTGCAAATTTATCAAAATAAAAAACAGAAATACCTTATTTACACAAGTATTCAGATCCTTTGTTACGAGACTGGAAATTGAGCTCAGGGGTATCCTGTTTACGTTGATCAGATCCTCTCTGACCAAGGCCCTTCTCCGTTTCTCAGTTTGGCCGGGTTTCTAAACTTCTTCCATTTAAGAATTATGGAGGCCACTGTGTTCTTGGGGACCTAAAATGCTGCAGAATTGTTTGTACCTTTCCCCAGATCTGTGCCTGGATACAATCCTGTCTTGGAGCTCTATGGACAATTCCTTCTACCTCATGGCTTGGTTTTTGCTCTGGCATGCACTGTCAAACGTATGACCTTTTAAAGACAGGTGTGTGCCTTTCCAAATCATGTCCAATAAATTGAACTTATCTATTGAATTGAACTTTATTATAACTTAATAAATTGGACTCCAATCAAGTTGTTTTATTTTTTATTTAACCAGGAAAGCAGGCCATTATGGTAGAGTGGCCAGACGGAAGCCACTCCTCAGTAAAAGGCACAACAGCCTGCTTGGAGTTTACCAAAAGGCACCTAAAGGACTCTCAGACCATGAGAAGCAAGATTCTCTGGTCTGATGAAACCAAGATTGAACTCTTTGGCCAGAATGCCAAGCATCACATCTGGAGGAGACCTGACACCATCCCTACAGTGAAGCATGGTGGTGGCAGCATCATGCTGTGGGGATGTTTTTCAGTGGTGGGGACTGGGAGACTAGTCAGGATCAAGGGAAAGATGAATGGAGCAAAGTACGGAGAGATCCTTGATGAAAACTTGCTCCAGAGCACCTGTTCCAGAGTGCAGGACCTCAGAATTGGAAAACAGGACAACACAGCAAGACAACATAGCCAAGACAATGCAGGAGTGGCTTCGGGACAAGTCTCTGAATGTCCTTGAGTGGCCCAGCCAGAGCCAGGACTTGAACCCGATCGAACATCTCTGAAGAGACCTGAAAATAGCTGTGCAGCGACGCTCCCCATCCAACCTGACAGAGCTTGAGAGGATAAGCAGAGAGGAATGGGAGAAACTCCGCAAATACAGGTGTGCCAAGCTTGTAGTGTCAAACCCAAGACAACTTGAGGCTGTAATCGCTGCCAAAGGTGCTTCAACAAAGTACTGAGTAAAGGGTCTAAATACTTATGTAAATGTGATATTTCTGTTTTTTTTTATACAATTGAAAAAATGAATAAAAATCTGTTTTTGCTTTGTCATTATGCGGTATTGTGTGTAAATTTGTAAGGAGAAAAAACTATTTAATCCATTTTAGAATATGGCTGTGATGTAAGATAATGTGGAATAGCTCAAGGGTTCTGAATACTTTCTGAATGCACTGTACACACACTCCAGCAAATACACTAGTACATTTACACACACCTGTGCATCAGGAGTAACTGCCTCCTCTCTGATTAGCAATAGATGACTCTGTCCATCTACCAATACCTCCTTCTTATACCTCCCCCCTGACAATGGAACAGCAGAGCAGAGGTTAGTTATTGTGTGTCAGAGAGCCACTATGAAAGATAAAATGGTAGCACAAGAAAAGTGTTTTTCATGCTTACCTTCAATCTTCTCTAGTGGAAGATAACTGCCTGTTATGTATCTGTTTATCAGCGCTGACCTGCCACTCCGAAGACTTCCCAGCACCCCCTGCACAGATTAAAGAAGTTAGACAACACACACACAGCCTACTGTACACACACACACATCTTCACTCATGGTAGCTTCCCTGAATAGAGTGTGAAAAGAGATGAAGCTCCATCTAACTTTTCTTTCAATTCATCTTTAATGAGGATGCTTTGTCTTACCACACGGAGCTCAGGGATGGATCGACTCAGGGTCCACTCTTGACTATTTGCACAAGCCGCTGCTTGGGAGAAAGGAACAGAGGGAATCATACTTTTGCTAATTCAAGGGGAACAACAACCAGAATGGCCTTGGAAAGGACTAGCGATAAATGACTGCTATGTGAATTGGTTGTGTGGCAGTCAGGCACTCTTGATCAAAATAACCTTTCACGACAACATAAATGAGTCTACTGGACTAGGCTAGTTTGTCCAATGCACTGTTTATCCACTGTACCCCCAAGAGGCCTGCCATACATATGCCATACATATTTTGTGTCGTTCTCTGAGAACATCCTTCACATGATGTAGCTGCCATTCAAAGGCAGCTGCAGGGGGGGGGGGGGGGGGGGGGCAACAACTCCCTTCGCTTTGTGTGTTGCTAGGCAGTAGAATGCTCTGCGCAATCCCAGTGGAACACACACACCACATCGGTCAGGGATGGAACAGCACCAACACTGTTACTGTCAGTTACTGCTGATCCTCAACACTGGGGACCCCACAAGGGTGCGTTCTGAGCCCTCTCCTGTACTCCCTGTTCACCCACGACTGCGTGGCCATGCACGCCTCCAACTCAATCATCAAGTTTGCAGACGACACTGCAGTGGTATGCTTGATTACCAAAAACGACGAGACGGCCTACAGGGAGGAGGTGAGGGCCCTCGGAGTGTGGTGTCAGGAAAAGAACCTCACACTCAACGTCAACAAAACAAAGGAGATGATCGTGGTCTTCAGGAAACAGCAGAGGGAGCACCCCCTATCCACATCGACGGGACAGTTGTGGAGAGGGTAGTAAGTTTTAAGTTCCTTGACATACACATCACGGACAAACTGAATTGGTTCACCCACACAGACAGCGTGGTGAAGAAGGCGCAGCAGCGCCTCTTCAACCTCAGGAGGCTGAAGAAATTTGGCTTGTCACCAAAAGCACTCACAAACTTTCACAGATGCACAATCGAGAGAATCCTGCCCTCCAGGACACCTACACCACCCGATGTCACAGGAAGGCCATAAAGGTCATCAAGGACAACAACCACCCGAGCCACTGCCTGTTCACCCCGCTATCATCCAGAAGGCGAGGTCAGTACAGGTGCATCAAAGCAGGGACCGAGAGACTGAAAAACAGCTTCTATCTCAAGGCCACCAGACTGTTAAACAGCAACCACTAACATTGAGTGGCTACTGCCAACAGACTGACTCAACTCCAGCCAGTTTAATAATGGAAATTGATGTAAAAAATGTATCACTAACCACTTTAAACAATGCCACTTAATATAATGTTTACATACCCTACATTACTCATCTCTTATGTATATACTGTACTCGATACCATCTATTGCATCATGCCTATGCCGTTCTGTACCATCACTCATTCATATATCTTTATGTACATATTCTTCATCCCTTTACACTTGTGTGTATAAGGTAGTTGTTGTGAAATTGTTAGGTTAGATTGCTTGTTGGTTATTACTGCATTGTCGGAACTAGAAGCACAAGCATTTCGCTACACTCGCATTAACATCTGCTAACCATGTGTATGTGACAAATACAATTTGATTTGATTTGATTTGCCAGGGTGGAACAGCACCAACACTGTCACGGTCAGAGATGGAACAGCACCAACACTGTCACGGTCAGAGATGGAACAGCACCAACACTGTTACTGTCAGGGATGGAACAGCACCAACACTGTCACGGTCAGAGATGGAACAGCACCAACACTGTTACTGTCAGGGATGGAACAGCACCAACACTGTTACAGTCAGCGATGGAACAGCACCAACACTGTTACTGTCAGGGATGGAACAGCACCAACAGTGTCATGGTCAGGGATGGAACAGCACCAACACTGTTACTGTCAGGGACAGAACAGTACCAACACTGTTACTGTCAGGAATGGAACAGCACCAACACGGTTACTGTCAGGGATGGACCAGCACCAACACTGTCACTGTCAGGAATGGAACAGCACCAACACTGTTACTGTCAGGGACAGAACAGCACCAACACTGTTACTGCCAGGGATGTTACAGCACCAACACTGTCACTGTCAGGGATGGAACAGCACCAACACTGTTACTGTCAGTGATGGAACAGCACCAACACTGTTACTGTCAGGGATGGAACAGCACCAACACTGTTACTGTCAGGGACAGAACAGCACCAACACTGTCACTGTCAGGGACAGAACAGCACCAACACCGTCACTGTCAGGGATGGAACAGCACCAACACTGTTACTGTCAGGGATGGAACAGCACCAACACTGTTACTGTCAGGGATGGAACAGCACCAACACTGTCACTGTCAGGGATGGAACAGCACCAACACTGTCACTGTCAGGGATGGAACAGCACCAACACTGTTACTGTCAGGGATGGAACAGCACCAACACTGTCACTGTCAGGGATGGAACAGCACCAACACTGTTACTGTCAGGGACAGAACAGGACCAACACTGTCACTGTCAGGGACAGAAGAGCACCAACACCGTCACTGTCAGGGATGGAACAGCACCAACACCGTCACTGTCAGGGATGGAACAGCACCAACACTGTTACTGTCAGGGATGGAACAGCACCAACACCGTCACTGTCAGGGATGGAACAGCACCAACACCGTTACTGTCAGTGATGGAACAGCACCAACACCGTTACTGTCAGGGATGGAACAGCACCAACACTGTTACTGTCAGGGATGGAACAGCACCAACACTGTCACTGTCAGGGATGGAACAGCACCAACACTGTTACTGTCAGGGATGGAACAGCACCAACACTGTTACTGTCAGGGATGGAACAGCACCAACACTGTTACTGTCAGGGATGGATCAGCACCAACACTGTTACTGTCAGGGATGGAACAGCACCAACACCGTTACTGTCAGGGATGGATCAGCACCAACACTGTTACTGTCAGGGATGGAACAGCACCAACACCGTTACTGTCAGGGATGGATCAGCACCAACACCGTTACTGTCAGGGATGGAACAGCACCAACACTGTTACTGTCAGGAATGGAACAGCACCAACACTGTTACTGTCAGGGATGGATCAGCACCAACACCGTTACTGTCAGGGATGGATCAGCACCAACACCGTTACTGTCAGGGATGGAACAGCACCAACACCGTTACTGTCAGGGATGGAACAGCACCAACACTGTCACTGTCAGGGATGGATCAGCACCAACACTGTTACTGTCAGGGACAGAACAGCACCAACACTGTCACTGTCAGGGATGGAACAGCACCAACACTGTTACTGTCAGGAATGGAACAGCACCAACACCGTTACTGTCAGGGACAGAACAGCACCAACACTGTTACTGTCAGGAATGGAACAGCACCAACACCGTTACTGTCAGGGACAGAACAGCACCAACACCGTTACTGTCAGGGATGGAACAGCACCAACACTGTTACTGTCAGGGATGGACCAGCACCAACACTGTTACTGTCACGAATGGAACAGCACCAACACTGTTACTGTCAGGGATGGAACAGCACCAACACCATTACTGTCAGGGATGGAACAGCACCAACACCGTTACTGTCAGGGATGGAACAGCACCAACACTGTTACTGTCAGGGATGGAACAGCACCAACACTGTTACTGTCAGGGATGGACCAGCACCAACACTGTTACTGTCAGGAATGGAACAGCACCAACACTGTTACTGTCAGGGATGGAACAGCACCAACACCGTTACTGTCAGGGATGGAACAGCACCAACACCGTTACTGTCAGGGATGGAACAGCACCAACACTGTTACTGCCAGGGATGGAACAGCACCAACACCGTTACTGTCAGGGATGGAACAGCACCAACAGTGTCATGGTCAGGGATGGAACAGCACCAACACTGTTACTGTCAGGGATGGAACAGCACCAACACTGTTACTGTCAGGGATGGAACAGCACCAACACTGTTACTGTCAGGGATGGAACAGCACCAACACCGTTACTGTCAGGGATGGACCAGCACCAACACTGTTACTGTCAGGGATGGAACAGCACCAACACTGTTACTGTCAGGGATGGAACAGCACCAACACTGTCACTGTCAGGGATGGAACAGCACCAACACTGTCACGGTCAGAGATGGAACAGCACCAACACTGTTACTGTCAGGGACAGAACAGTACCAACACCGTTACTGTCAGGGATGGACCAGCACCAACACTGTTACTGTCAGGGATGGAACAGCACCAACACTGTTACTGTCAGGGATGGAACAGCACCAACACTGTCACTGTCAGGGATGGAACAGCACCAACACTGTCACTGTCAGGGATGGAACAGCACCAACACTGTCACTGTCAGGGATGGAACAGCACCAACACTGGTGTGGGACTTCACTTGGCCTCCTTGACATCCCTTGGCTCCCGACGGCTGGTCACCGGGCTGGCCAACAGGCTGTGTGTATTCAGCAGGGATTCCGGACCCTGACCAGGTGTGCGTACAGGGATATTGCTCCTGGTCGTGGTGTGGTTGGGGTCGACTGCTACCACCACAGGTGTCCAGCTCTATGGTGTAGTTGTGCTGCATGTTATTACTTTTGAGGTGACTGTTGTCGTCTGGTTGTCCTCTTTCTCCCCTGCTGCATTATTCTCCTCACAGTACCATGTCAGTCTTCACATTGTCAACAGTGGAGGAGATAATGACATTGTCACTTGCCACTTTCTTTGGGAAGAACATCGCCACACAAGGTGCCTTGTCACTCAAGGGTGATTTCCTCTCCTCTAGTTTGAGTTCACTACCTTTTCCACCCTCCAGGACAGAAACATCTTCCTGGTTCTCCTGTGTACTGAGGGTCTGTCCCTTCTCTGACCCATCCCCAGGTTCCCTCCCCTGGGTGATTGACCTGGCCTGCTCCCCTCCAGCCTCTCCCTCCCTTAACCAGGGTGAGGGAGATGAGGTAGGTGGTGCCCTGGTGCAGTGTGTCGGCTCGGCTCATGTGATCAGGCTCCGGTAGACACACCGTAGACAGATACATTCAGAAAGAGCTGACACTGACATGGATGGATGACTGACAAGCTTTGAAATCCTAATCCTCACAAGAATATGACCGCAGGTGGGAGCAAACTTAGATAGAGAACAAGTGAGAGAGAGGGAGCTGAAGAGAGAGAGAGAGAGAGAGAGAGAGAGAGAGAGAGAGAGAGAGAGAGAGAGAGAGAGATGAAGAGAGAGAGAGAGAGAGAGAGAGAGAGAGAGACAGAGAGAGACAGAGAGAGAGAGAGACAGGGAGAGAGAGAGAGAGAGACAGAGAGAGAGAGAGAGACAGAGAGAGAGAGAGAGACAGGGAGAGAGAGAGAGAGACAGAGAGAGAGAGAGAGACAGAGAGAGAGAGAGAGAGAGACAGTGAGAGAGAGAGAGACAGAGAGAGATAGAGAGATAGAGACAGAGAGAGAGAGAGACAGGGAGAGAGAGAGAGAGAGACAGAGAGAGAGAGACAGAGAGAGAGAGAGAGAGAAAGAGAGACAGAGAGAGACAGAGAGAGAGAGAGCTGAAGTATCTCCTCATGGGATTAGAACAGAACTGTTATACCTGCTCTAAGATGTATTTATTCCTTTACTTCACTTCCCTCTTCTCCCTCTTCTCCCTCTTCAATGCTTTTAGATTTAGGATTCCAGTCATCCATTGTCAGTGTTTCAATTAAACTTCCATTAATTTTGTTGCAATGTACAAAAATACCATCTTCTGCCACAAATATCAAAAGAAACTGAAATCCATTTAGTAGTGTCCAGTTGTGTTAAAACATCCTACAGTAAAAACATCTGGATTAAAGTGAGTATAAAAATCAGCTGTATAATATGGTTTCAATTATTAACTTGATTCTATTTGTGTTGTGTTGCCGCTCCCCCATCTCCAATAGTGTTCTACTTCCTGTCAACTTCCTGTCCCATATTCTATGCAAAACTAAAATCAGAAGTAAAAAAATCACATTTCACTGAAACTGTCGATCAAGAGTGTCAGGAAAATCTAAAGGATTTCAATACTCCCATGTTGAAAAAAAAACCTTTGTACGGTATCAGAAAATATCCTCACAGAGTGCCGTTCAGACTATGGGTTATCCTCTTCAGCCATGTGTTCTGACAGCAACCTCTACTCAGAGAAAGGTCTGAGCAAGAGACAGACGGGACAGTGATTAGGTTTGATGTGGATCAGGAAGAAAAAGCCACTACGATCCAATCGCAGCAGAGATCTGGAGATGCATGACCGAGTCACAGCGCCCGGCCACCATCACACCTCTTTCCGTCAGTTCCTGTGTCCTTCAATCGTGTCAGGCATTGTGCATGTCAATAGAGCCACCGGTCTGTGAGGCTGAGCCAAGCCTCTGCAATGAACACTGAACAGCTCTGGCTCTGAATCTTTCTGCTATACAGACAACAGGTACGACATGAGTACAAACCCCAGTCGCACAGCTGGTACCTGAGAGTATGGATACGGAGAGAGAAGCTTCTCAAGCCCTCTAGATCCCCTTCTTGTGTGAGTGCCAAACCAAACAGAGAAGGAAAACCCCGTTTCTCTTATTCCCCCTCCCTTTTTTTTTTTACCTCTCTGCCTCTCAGCATACAGACTGTGCACTGTCCCAGCTCTTCATTGCTCCTCCCCCCTCATCACCCTCTCTCTCGCTCTTGCTCTCACGCTCTCTCCTTGTTGTAAAGAGGGAGCTGATGAGGTGTAGAGGAAAGGACTATTAAATCTGTAAACCATATTATGTCATAATGGACCAATGTATTTGTAATGAATACAATGAGAGACAGAGAGCTGGTTTCAATTGCAGGGCGCAGCAGGTGTTTATTGTAAAGGACAACAGGAGGAGGCAGGTAGCTGGGTCCAGGGGCAGGCAGAAGGTCATACACAGGAGGAAGCAGGTAGCTGGGTCCAGGGGCAGGCAGAAGGTCATACACAGGAGGAGGCAGGTAGCTGGGTCCAGGGGCAGGCAGAAGGTCATTCACAGGAGGAAGCAGGTAGCTGGGTCCAGGGGCAGGCAGAAGGTCATACACAGGAGGAGGCAGGTAGCTGGGTCCAGGGGCAGGCAGAAGGTCATACACAGGAGGAGGCAGGTAGCTGGGTCCAGGGGCAGGCAGAAGGTCATACACAGGAGGAGGCAGGTAGCTGTGTCCAGGGGCAGGCAGAAGGTCATACTGTGACGGCCCTGAATTATTCTGAACCGTCTCAGTGCTTCTCCTTCCAATAGTGTGCTTTCCCTTTAATTCCCAATTAAATAGCCAGCATCAGCTGCGCAAAAGGGGCGTTTGTTTTTGGAGACGTGACTGAGGATGTGTTCCCGAAGCTTCTCTATTCCGGTTGTTTTGTTGCTGTTAAACGTGTGTTTTGTAGCCTGAGAGTTTACCCAGGATCGGATCCACTCTTTGCGTCCGTGGACTACTCCTCTCTATTCTTCGTGGCCTTTCTCCGCTGGAGATCTGTTGGCGGATTGGATTGTCTGACTGACCGACTGACTACCACCTTTTTTGTATACGGTATTTCATTTGTTTTGATATGATGTATACGGTGATGATTTATGTAGTTAGATGTAGTTGAGGAATTAGTAAGAGCAGATACGCTTTAAAGTTCTGTGGTAAAATTGTTATATTGATTGTATGATTTAATACTGGGTTTACGCTACACGGAATGAACGGACAAACATTGCGTGACAAAAGTCACTTGAGTTCACTGAACTCCTTTACCGGGCTGGACTCTTTTTAGGCCCGAGGTACAGGACATTTCTGGAGGAACCAGAACTCATTGTGTTATATTATTATGTGTGTGTAATCCATTGATGTTGCTAATACAACCCACGCAAAAGAATAGTTGTTTTTGAAGTTCTTTCAATGTTTTAAGGGTTTATGAAAAGTTGATTTCCCTTCTGACGTTTACATAAGTCCTTTGTAATGGTGTAGACTTGACGGACCAGATGGGACTCATTCCCTCCCAAACTAAAAGGAGAAACCAATGTTTTCTCTGGTAGGCACAACCTACCTGGCACCCCTATAAAAAAATAACCTCAAGTCAAAACCGTTACATAAAAAATGGCACCCCAGATGGGACAGCTCAACATTGAGAACTAACCAAAGCAAATCTTTTGTGTGGAATTAAAACAATGGATTCACCCCAAGATAATGTGCTCATCCATGTCATACCTGTCAATGGGAATATACAGGGCCATTCTGACCATCAAGCTGACAATACAAATCATAATGTGAATGGAGATACTGGAGTTGATTTGGGCCAGAGCCCTGGGAATCTGAATGCTCGGTCTGAACCACAGGCCACAGGAGGTCTAACCAGTTACTCACTTATTGACATGGATCTGTGTGGAAGTACTGAGCTAGCCCTCCCTCTGACACCCAACCTTCTTCCATTGTCTGGTTTATCTCCAGAGGTGGGAGTCTTACAACTTCAAGGTGACATCCTTGATATTCGTCGGACTCAACAACATCTCCAAACTCTTATCCACTATAAATTCAAATGTCTGAGGGAAGAGCAACAACAGAGTGCCATGGAATTCAGAAACTCACTGAGCACTCTAACCCACACGCTGACAGAGATCAGTGAGAGTGGAAGACGGGAAATTACTGGTGCCATGGACAGGCAGTTTGACTACCAACGAAACCAACTCACTGCCACTCTCCAATGGCGCCTGCAACATCATCACACTGAGGTCCTCAAGGACGTTAATTCTGTTTTTTCTCCCATGGTTAACACTGTAGACCACTTGCAAACAGAGCTCTCTAATTGTGTTAAAATGTTGGATGACGTGTCTGTGGACATGGCCGCCATTAGGCACAACTCCTTACACAGAGTTTCTCTGGTGTCCACTTCTGTTCAGACCACGGAGGGCCAAGCTGGCACCTCTGAAGAGCCAAGACAAGGCCATGCTACAGCCACCCCTTGCAGGATGCAATCCACCATGCATCCTGGTGTTCATTTTCATTGTCCGATAACGCCCTCCCCCTCTACTTCCTCAATCCCTCCTAGCTCGTTTGTTCATGGTGATTTGAGTAGATGTCATGTGGGGGCGATGCCCATTAAATTGCAATTTCCCACCTTTGGGAAAAAAGATGACAGTCCTGATCCGCTAATGTACCTAGAAAGATGTCGTGACTTTCTTGCCCTCAATCCCTTGGCTGACGAAGAACTCCTTGCCACATTGAGGAATGTGTTGCATGGGACAGCTCGAGACTGGTGGGATGTGGCACGTCTCACCACTACCTCCTGGGCTGACTTTGAGGCCAAGTTTTGTTCTGCATTTCTGTCTGAGGACTACACAGATGAGTTGGCAGACAGAGTCAGGAATCGAGTACAAAGAGAGAAAGAGAGTATCCGTGACTTTGCATACGGTTACCACTCCCTGTGCAGAAGGTGGAAACCTGGCATTGAGGAGGAAGAGGTCATTAAATTGATTTTGAAGAACATCAACCCACTACTAGCCAGTCAACTCCGAGAACGAGTCACCACTGTCGATGGACTGGTTCGCTTGGGACAGCAGTTTGAGAAGGACAGAGAATGCCAACAGCAATATGACCAAAGAAAGAAACAGACACCCAAACCGTTACCCAAGACAGACCATCAACAACAGCCAGAGTCTCAAGCCATGACCCCTCTCATGTTCTGTTGGAGATGTAGCCAAAAGGGACATTCTTCAGCTACATGTCCAAGACCGTATCACGAAAACCCTTCCAGAAACCACAAATCACAACAGGCCAACACACCTAACTCTCTTCGCAGGAATGACCATCCTTCTCTGGGTGCTTTAACCAGAGCTGAAATCCCAAGAGTCACTGCCTATGCCCCCCCATCGACATCCCCTTCCTTTCAGTTCATACCGCACCAACTGGTGTTACCCCTGTCCATAGGCCCATGGACAGGAAGAGCCATCCTGGACACCGGGTCATCCTACACACTGCTCAATGAGAAACTGTGGAAGGAGGTTAAAGGTCCGCAATACAACTTGAAGCCGTGGACAGAAGGTCCACTCTATCTGGCTGATGGTGAGGCTAAACGACCACTTGGATGGAGTGAGGTAGAGTTCCGCCTGTGTAACCGCTCCTATATGATTCCTTCGGTTATCCTACAAACCAAGAACCTTGCTTTTCCTGTCGTGTTGGGAATTGATTTCATGTACTTCAGTGGTGTCCAGATTGATATCGCACACAATTGCTACTGGTTTCCATACAATCCGAGCAAGAAGCATTTCTTCCAATCAGAAGCTACGAAGTTACATGATTGGGGTTCAAATGTGGCAGTCTTCTCTGCCGTTGCTCCGTTACCACTAACCCTTGATAATCCTTCTGACGATCTCCTTTTACAGGCTGTAAGAAGAGCTCAGCTGGAACATCCAGAGGAGTTAAGGCTGTTGGAACAGCTGCAGAATAATGCTGATGTATGTACTTCAAGGCTAGGACGCACCGGGCTCCTGAAGCACAAAATATTCCTTACACAGGAAATGCCGATCAAGCAAAAGCCATATCGTTTGTCCCCAGCGAAGCTAATCATCCAAAAGGGACTCATTAATGATATGTTAACACAAGATATAATAGAACGTTCCTCCTCTCCTTGGGCTGCTCCTGTTGTCCTCATCCCAAAAAAGACTGGTGGTCTTAGATTTTGTGTGGACTATAGGAAGACCAACAATGTTTCCCAGACTGATGCCTATCCTTTTCCTACCATCCACGAGATCCTGGAGTCATTGTCTGGCGCTGTTGTGTTCACTACCCTTGACCTCAATAGTGGTTATTGGCAAGTTGAGATGGACCAGGAAAGCAAGGACAAGACTGCTTTTGTCTGTGCTGAGGGCTTGTTTTCCTTTAAGGTGATGCCTTTTGGATTAAAGAATGCACCTGCCACTTTCCAAAGACTGATGGAGATTGCGTTAGGTGAGCTCAAAGGGAAGATCTGTTTCGTCTACCTGGACGATATAATTATCTACTCCCAGAACAGAGAACAACACTTTCAAGATCTTCAAGCAGTGTTGGACAAGCTAAGAGAAGCTGGTCTGACCGTGAATATGAAGAAGAGCAACTTCTGCCAAACTTCCCTGAAGTTCCTTGGCCATATTGTGTCTTTCGACGGCATTCATGTGGATCCTGAAAAGACCAAGGCGGTACAAGATTTTCCTGTGCCAACCACACTCAAGGCCCTTCAACGGTTCCTTGGGATGGCTGGATGGTACCATCGGTTTGTGTCGAACTTCTCCCAGGTGGCAGAACCCCTCAACGCGTTGAAGCGAAAAGGAGTGAAATTCCTATGGACGGCAGAGTGCCAGACATCCTTTGAAACCCTGAAACGACACCTCGTCACACCTCCCATTTTAGGTCATCCCAACTTTGATTCCCCTTTTGTTGTTTACACTGATGCAAGTGATGTTGGACTTGGTGCTGTCCTAGTCCAACAGACTGGACTTGGCACTGAAGAAGTGCTAGCGTTCGCCAGTCGGACATTGAATGGAGCAGAACGGAACTACTCCACAACCGAGCAAGAGTGCCTTGCAGTTGTCTGGGCTTTGGAAAAGTGGAGGTACTACCTGGAGGGAAGACACTTCACTGTGGTCACTGACCATTCCTCCCTTGTGTGGGTGTTCAAGACCAACAAACCAAGCACCAGACTCATAAGATGGGCTCTACGGTTGCAAGAGTTCACCTTTGCAGTAGAATACAGGAAAGGAAAATACAACACTGTTCCAGATGCCTTATCCAGGGCTCCTGCTTGTGATAACGGTGGCCCTCATTTTACATGTGCTACTGTCCTGTCAAGCAGTCGAGACTCGCCCAAAACAGACTTTCCCATCTCTGATGAGACCATATGGAAAGCCCAACAGGATGATCCAGAAGTACAGGCTTTGTACCAGACTATCCTGGAAGATGGAGAAAAGATGGTCAATCCTACCACAAAGCTGACCATCATGGAAGACAAAGTCTACCGTGTTGTACAACTACCTCACAGAACCCTCTACCAATTGTACGTACCTGAAACTCTACGCCTACAACTGCTTCAACATTTCCATGAAGACCCATTAGCTGGTCATTTGGGCAGGTTCAAAACCTACAAGCGGTTGCAAGCATTACTGTACTGGCCACATCTGAGCATGGATGTGAAGTCACACATCCGAAACTGTCAGGTTTGTCAAATGTACAAACCAGAAGGTAGAAAGCCTGCTGGCAAGTTGCAGCAAACGGTGGTTACCCGACCTTGGGAAATGCTAGGAGTGGATTTGATGGGTCCATTTCCTAGAAGCTCCAATCAGAATGTGTACATGCTTGTGTTTGTTGATTATTATTCAAAGTGGGTGGAACTCTTTTCCCTGCGTCAGGCCACAGCAAGGACCGTCTCTAACATCCTTACGAAAGAGATCCTGACTCGCTGGGGAGTGCCTGATTACATCCTGTCTGATCGAGGTTCCCAATTTGTCTCTGATCTCTTTGAGGAGACCTGCCAAAGATGGAACCTGAGACAGAAGTTGACCACGGCCTATCACCCACAGACCAATCTCACTGAGAGAGTAAATCGAACCTTGAAGACAATGATTGCTTCCTATGTAGGGACCCAGCACAAACACTGGGACAAGCACCTTCACGAGTTTCGATTTGCCCTGAATTCTGCTGTGCAAGAGTCCACTGGAGTCACACCTGCAGAGCTGAACCTAAGTCGTCCCCTCCGAGGACCCTTGGATATGGTGCTACAGCCCCAGCAGATTACTCCAGACGCTGCTTGCTATGACCAGGTAGTCCATCTCCATGACTTGAGAGCTCTTGTCTCAAAGAACATGACCCAGGCTCGACTCAAGCAGAAGAGAAATTATGATAAGAACAGACGAGACATGCAGTTTCAGCTTCGTGATCGGGTGTGGCTTCGCTCTCATCCTTACTCGAAAGCTGAACAATTCTTCTCTGCCAAGCTCGCTCCTAAATGGCAAGGACCATATAGGATTGTGGAGCAGATGGGCCCTTTGAACTACCGAGTGGTGAAAGAGGACACAGGTGAAGATATGCGCGTTGTCCATGTCTCACGCCTTAAGGCCTGTTATCCCTCGGCTGAGGAATTGGAGGCGATTGAGCGCCGCAAGATCTTGGATATCTTTGAAGAGGAAAGTGAGGAGACTTTTCTCGGATTCCCAGACCCAGAAGTCTCACACCTTAAGGCCTGTGACCCCTCAGCTGAGGAGCGTGAGCTCCAAAAAGTCATGAAAATTTTTGTAGAGGAAAGTGATGAGGAGACCTTTCTCGGTTTCCCCGAACAAGATGTGCCTTCCAGGGCAATGGTCGGCTTTTTCCAGGGGAGGGGGTGTGTGACGGCCCTGAATTATTCTGA